>NC_137666.1:16050945-16217281 GCF_963422515.1 Blennius ocellaris | reverse complement strand
GAGTTCGCGGTTGCCGGGGCTCAGTGGTGACCCCCGCATCAGGGAGCCCCCTCTCCTCTGGAGCGGGCAGCCCGTGGCTCATTGAGATGCAGGGCACAGGGTGGCAGGCCGCAGCTGCAGCTTACAGGCAGAACCCGGCAGAAAAGGGCCGAAGGGATGGCGGGGGCGGCTGAGGAAAAACCAACAAAAGGCGAAGCCCCCCCCCCCCCCCCCCCCCCCCCCCCCCCCCCCTTCTCCTCCTCCCTCGCTTTGGAGTTCTAATTCCCTAATCCTCAACCTCCGCCCACCCCCCCCCCCCCCTCTTCTCATCCGATTCTCACCACTCAAACACACACACACACACACACACACACACACATAGTTCATGCAGTTACCACTGGCTCCGTTCCTCTCATCCCCCAGCCATGAATGGCCAGACGGGGACAAAACCCAACAGCAGCCCTCTCAGGAAGTCCAACCACTGGGTGTGGGCACTGAGAGGCACATTTTGTCTGACCCTCTCTCTTGGTTCCACTCACTCTTTGTGAGATCATTTACCCACTTGCCACGTGAGGGTGTGCATGTTCCAGTAAGTGTGTATGTGTGTGTGCGTGCTTGGTATATCTAGTGCCAGATGACTTACACGGGCCTCTCCTTTTTAAAGAATATTGTCTTGAAAATGTTATACGCAAACCCTCACAGCAGAAAAGGAAGGGGTGGTGTGTAACTGAGCTGTTAGTTTGGCCACATTATTGGGACACTGTGGCCTCTCTCTTTCAGAGGCCGCTTGATGAATGCTACATGATGTGTCTTATTAAAAGCCAACAAGCCACAGCAGCTGGGACCTCAACATTCCTGTTGTTGTCACATAGAGACGGATAGAGCAGGATGCTCCTCGGAAACAGCCACTAACCTCTGTCACTCTCTCTCCCCCTCTTCTGGCTAAAGTCCCCCACATTTGACCCTTTTAATGACCACTCAAAAACACGGACTGCCCTTGTTTTACCATTTTGGTCTCTGAGGGGCCGTCCACACCAAGAAACCGGTTAATCTAAACGTGCTGTTTTTGGCCTGGCCTCCACATGAGGTGGCGTTTTTAGGAGCACGAAGACGGGCTTTTTTGAACACGGGTCCCAGAATGGGGAAATTTTAAAACCCCCGCTCATTCTGTCCAACCCCCCCCCCCCCCCCCCCCCCCCGGGGTGTGGACTGCAAAAAACGATCATCTGTGGAAAAAAGATGATGGAATCGCCCCCCCTCTCCCCCAACGGCGTTCCGCGATGTCATCAAATAACCACAACAATCACAGACTACAAGCTCCAGTCGAGCTGCATCAGCTTACATGACACTAACAGCAGGAAGAGTGTGGCCATAGACCTATAGAATTAGAATTGTATAGAGGTTTATGAGCAGGATCCTATTTCTAATGTTCTATGTGCTTTGCCTTCTTCTGCGTTCTTGGTGTGTTTGGTAAGTCGCAGCACCCCTAAAGGCCAGGCATGTGTACTACATGCCCTGAAGCCTCGTGTTGAGCCGTGTTCATGGTGAGGTGTGGACAGAATTTATTTGGAGAAGGCTGGGAGAGAAGAAAGCTTGTTTATTCACAACTGAGTGAACTTGCAAGTGGTGTCCAAAGAAAGCCTCTATGTAGATTTTAATCTCCGGGTCCTTTTTTTTTCTCACAGACAAGTCAAATGAGCCTTTTTTGTATTCTATGACTGCACTCAAGCAACTTGAAGAAATTGATCTCCATAGTCCACTATAACCCACTTTATTTCTTAAAGCCCCCAAATTACCTGAAAAAAGGGTCTCTGTACCCCCTCTCCAATGTCTCAATATTTATAATTTCTGCTCTATTGTCTCTCACAATGAAGTGCATGTTGGGCACCACTGGTTTAGGTGATGTCCTTATTTATTTGTGTGGAGCAAACTCTGGGAGCCTTTTCACATCACATAGTAGTACACATAAACATAAGGTGCTCTTGATTTGATAAACGCATGCATAAGCAAACAAGACGATGCTCCACCACGTGCAGCTGTGGCCAAACCTGTTCTCTCCTCCTGCACCTTGCTGTATATTTGTGTGTGTGTGTGTTTTGGGGGGGTATAGAGGGCGTGGCGGTGGCACGCTGGATCTGTCCACACACAGGGCCATGCAGCAGTTGGCAAATAAAGATGAATTCTGTTGTGTTTGGCAGCAGTTCTCCGTTCATTATTTTCCACTTTGCCCAGCGCGCATCCCAGCCCTCAGCAGCTGCTTGTCATGTAAAGACACTCTATCAGGCCCTGACAGCTCCTCCCATGCACACACACATGCACACACACATTGCGCATGGCTCATGCACACTCCACTTGCCCTGACACCGCCGCCCCCACCCACTTACAGTCCTACATATGTGAGGAACATATGCAGTGATCTGTCTCACTACCACTCCGTTCAGTGCAAGTCTTTGCACTTTCTCATCCCCCTCCATTTCTCTCATTTCTCATCCCGTGTCAAATCAGTCCTCCCTTTCTTCCGTCCTTCCCTTAATTTGTTTGAGTTGAGCCACATGTCCCGCTGTGGCACTTTGCTTTTATTGGAAGCGCATTGATTGCGGGACACAGATAACGCAGTGGATTTCCTCACCACATCTTGACCAGACACTTGCAGCGGGTTTTATCTTGTCTAAATCGCGGTCAGTCCGTCTGTTGGCCGCTTTCCTGTTTTGGAGAGCACGTTGACATCAAAAGGGTTCCAGTTTACTGGAACACTGTGATGATGAACTGACTTGAAAGCTGAAGGCTCTCCTGTGTTGTGTTGTTATGAAGTCCATTGTCCTTTGTCAGCAGCCCTCACCCTGTCTCGCACTGTACACAGGATGTATTTGGGGTCTGCTATATGCACAGTGCTGAAGTCAAGTGTAGCACATCTGCAGCGTGGTGGGGATTTTGTTATCGCTTTTACGCGAAAACTGCATTCAAGTAAACTTTGGGGGGGGATAACAAAAAAAAAACCTGTCACTTTCGCTTTCTGATCATGTCAGTGCTTCATAAAAGCCAGTGTGGAAAGTACGACCGAATAAGAAGAGGAAATGAGTGTAAATAGGAAGCTGACAAGGGTCATCTTTGTTGTTTATGCTCTGAGTGCAGACAGTGTCGGGGGTTGGGAGACACACACACACACACACACACACACACACACACACACACACACACACACACACACACACACACACACACACACACACACACACACACACACACACACACACACACACACACACACACACACACACAAGCGGATATAGCTGCTTCCACTTGTTTCATGTGACAAAGTTTGTGGTCAGTTGGAGAAGTCGCTGTGGCCTCCTGTCTGGGAACATGCACTAGTTGATCTGTAGCTGCCTCATCTGTCTGATAGCATTTACACGTGCAGGAAAAGATTAGAACAACCTTGATTTTTAATGTCGTTATTTCATCCCCCCTCCCCCATTTTGTCACATCTGTCATGTCTGTCCGGGGCACGGAATAAAAGAGACATTTTGTGATTTGAAAAATTGGTTTGCCGAATTTATCTGTGAATAGAATAATAGCCAACAAAATGTCAGTGCACCCATTAGAAAAGCAGTTATCACAGCAGCACACAGCCTCATAGAGCAAACAAAACCCACATAAGGCACTGCAAGGCAAGTTTATTTGTATAGCATCGTTCATACACGAGGTAATTCAAAGTGCTTCACAAGGAGATGCACATTTTCAGCTTTGATTTAAATTAGCTGAGATTCTGAGCAGCCTTCAAGTCTTCAGGAAGTGAGGAGCAGACACACTAAATGCTGTTTCACCCTGTTTGGTTCTCGTCCTTTTGAACAGACAGGAGACCTTTTCTAGATGAACTGAGTGGTCTGGATGTTTCATTGGGAATGAATAAGTCTTGCACATATTTTGTTCCAAGACCATTCAGTGCTTTGTAGACCAGCAATACAATTTTTTAAATCCAACCTTCAACTCACAGCAAGCCAGTGTTTGGAGGAAAATCACCGTCATATCAATCTAGCCTACTAAGTTTTTTTAATATCTTCTTGAGAAAGAAAACCTATTATTCTAACTATGTTTTTCAGGTGGTTAATAGACAGATTTAATAATTACATCAAGATTTCTGGCACAGGCTTTTTATTTATTTTTTAGCTATAAATGACATAATCGCTAAATGATGGGCTCAAGGTGAGCACTGATCTTTGATCTTTCATTTTTGAGGCCGAAAACAATCACTTCTGTCATGTCTGGCTCATCCACACATTGATTTGATGAATACACTTAAAGTGAACGTAAGGGACTATAGTCATGTGATAACACTGAAATATAAAGTTGTGTGTCATCTGCATAAGCATGATACATGGTGCCCCAAGGTGAGGAATCAATATTTCAAAGGAGCTCACATTCCTAATGGTTTGTGGGAAGGAGCCACCACAGACTTCAACAGAAAGACGCAAACACATCAGGACCTCATGACTCTTCAAGACCTTCTCTGTCGTCCCAGATAACCCAGATCACTAGTTCAGTACGTGCACAGGCAGGTAGTTACATTCTGACAAGGTTTCTGACAGTGTTACAATGGCTGGACAATCTGGATAGTACACATATTCACATTTTGCTCTCATGCATTAAGGGTGAGACGAACACAATTTACTTTAAACTCGCACCACGTGTTTCTTATGGGACGCTGCAATTATTATTAGTTAAAGTTCCTGTATTCCTGTTTTACTGCTTTACCCACTGTTGAAAACAAGCAACAAGGACAAACTGGTTTGTTTTAGTACCAACATATTCGTTGCACCACTTTCAAAAAATGATTCCTGATAATGGAGACGGTATGTTGGGACATTAAATGTGTGCATTTATGTGTGTAAACTCTAAAAACCTAAGACAAAAGTTGTCAGCCCTGCATATTCCCCATGTTTGTAAGCATATTTAAAGGCAGCAGACTCAAACTTACTCAAACATTTACTCATATTTACACATAACCCACACCATAATTGCAGCTTCATTTCAGCTTACCACAAACTTGTGCCGTGTTTCCATTCGTTTTTTTAGTTTTTTCCCTATATGTCGGTGACAATGATGGAGAATGTCAAACTCGTGTTAGTTCAGGGGATAGATGCAGCTCTATTTGATGTGGAAAGGGCCAGAAAAGTACGATAAAGTATTAAAAAAAAAAACTCTAAATGTTGTCTGTTTTAGTGCAGAGAAGTACAAGTATATTCTGAAAACATTCTACATTTAATCTTTTTGCAAAACCCTACGGAAAAGATGGGACGTGGGATTGTGACATTTTGCCACATCAACATCACAGTTTGGCATCTCGGTTCTTATGCTATGTTGTATCTGATTCTCTTGCTGAAACAGTGCAATTACAAGTAAGTACATTACAAGATGCATAGAAATATTAAAGGCTTTCTTTCTAATGGTGGTTGGGTCGGTTTTGACTGGCATGCTGTAGGTTTGACGCCTCTGGTGAGTGTCGCATGCCCTTAATGGAATTGCTTATCATTTTTTGCGTGTCGTCTTTGCAGACGCTACACACACACACACACACACACACACGTCTCTCCTAATATTACGATTGCATAGCGACAATTGTTTAAGGACCCTGCTATGCCGGGCTCATATCCTCATCTTCCTGCCATCCATGGGATCAGGGCTATCTCAGGATGGCAGCGTCTCAACTAATACAGTACATGCCATGCCCGGTGCTGCTGCGTCACACACATGACCACCCCGTGCTACTTCTGGCGGCCGCTGTGCGTCAGTGGAGCTGGCAGGAAAAGCCGTGACGACGAAATGTTGTGATCTGTCACTCTTTTCACTGCCCACACGCATACGCATGTTATTTACATTCACACACGTCGACACCTGTCCCGGCCCGTGAGGATCCGACTACTGTAATACACCCTCGTCACGTTACCCGGTCTGGAAGGGATTTATTGGGAAGTTTTGCATTAAGAAACTGGAGTTTCTGCTCAGCCAGACGCGTTCGTTACGGCGAGCCTTCATGTCGTGTCGCGGTGTCAGGTAGGGGCGCTCATTAATGCTGTAGCTACATTGTGAACATACTGTCCTCCGTGCTGGCTAGTAGACTATTGCTGGGGGGGGGGGGGGGGATATGGGTCAGCCAAAACCTGACCACAGAGCGGGGGGCACCAGATGGGGGCCCGGCTGAGGAAAACAAGGTTGGGTGCTCAGGAGACCTGCTGGCTGCTGTTTTTATGCAACTTTTTTTGTAGTTGGAACAGGGTCTTGATGAAAACTCCCCAGCTGATGTCTCAGTCGCTGCACTTCCTCTGCGCTTCTACTATTTAGATTTTATGCAAACACCGGCGTGCTGAAAGTCCAGGGTTGCGGTCGCCTTGACGGCTCATGATAAACAACCGTACGCGTGTGCGTTCCTCTGGGGACCAGCGTGCACAGTCGGGTGACTGATGTGCAAGTTGATTGGTGAGCGTTTCCAGGTTGGAGACAGACAAACGACTCATCACGGTAATTGGGTTTCATTCAAACAGTCGAGAGGGAAATCCACCAAACAGGATCTGCCTGTATGTGCCTCAATTAGGACAGCACTGTGATCAGCTTTGTTCAGAAACGGCGAGAGTGGCAACGTGACAGCTCGCAAAGTCAAACTAATTTCTAAATGTGCTATATTTGGTGGGAAAATGCTTACTCTGCAGAAAGTGAGATGAAACCCCCCCCCCCCCCTGCCCTGCCATGATGAAAAATGTAATAACATATTGGACATCTGCTGTGGATTGAAGACTTAAGTACATTGTGCTCTGGAGCAAATCTTTTCTCTAGTGTGGTGATTGGTGACACCACCTACATGGTTACTGTAAATCAGGTGTTTGTTTGCTTTTGGTTTCATGGCTTGAAGCGTTTCTGCAGAATGATGTACACACCAGAGGTGCCCAGGAGTTCAGAGGGTTTTGTCTAACTCTTGTGAGACTGCCGGAATTGTATTCGATTACAATTAAAACTACAAAGGACGGCGCTACAAAAACCACTTAAAGTGCTTTGCCAATAGCAGGAAATCAACCCATTTAAATAAAAGATCCATGGTGAAAAACACAGTTCTCAGACAAACAATGAAGGGTATGAAAATTCAACTTTAGTAGGAGAAATACATTTTCTTTGTTCAAAGAATTAACCTGAAATTGTGTACATACTCTGTTTTGACTTAGATTAAATGGTCTAAATAGTAGATAGGAAAAAAATACCATAGATTTTCACTTAATTACAGTAACGTGTTTGTTTTTAACGAATTACTCCCACCCGAACATGCTAAGCTAATCTCCTTATACACATTATACATGACCTCTGGAATAAAGCCACTTTTTATGTTAAGTGCACTTCAATATAGTCATTTACTTTATATTACTTTCAAACTCTTTGACATATACAACAACAGTTTTATGAATCTTGTATTTGCTAAAAAAAAATTCTCATTTTGAAGACCAATATACAATTTGGGGAAAACAAATACAAGTTCTACTCAAAATGACAACAACAAAAAAACTATTTTGTTGTAAATCAGAAATATGTTTGACTGAAACTGGTCATACTCTATAGCACCCTATAAAAACAATGGAGTTGATTTCACAGTGTGAATTTCACTTGCATATCTGTAGAAATACATTTTAAAAAAAAGTTAGAAAAGTTCACAAAATTGTACTGAAATTCAGTAATTGGAGTATTTCTTAACGCCAGCCATGGTGTGAACAGTCTGTTTCATATTCCTCTGATCTGGTCATCGTTTATGAAAATGACATTGCTTCTCTAATGTTTCCTTCCCTCATATTGTCAAAGCCATATGGTGGATTTCCTATCAAAATTAGCCATTTGTGTCATTGGTTTATTACAAGAAAATGTAGAAATGACAAGTTTTGTCATTTCAGGATGTCAAAAAATGTGACAAATCTTGAGAAGTGACTTTCAGCCCGTGTTATTAATCCATGCAGTTCTTTAGATATTTTATTAGACGCGCACTGAACGGAGGAAGCGCCGATGTTTGCTCCGTCTGATCTGTTCACAATTTCACCAGTCAGACGTGTGTGTTTGAAGGAGTGTAGCAGAAGCTTTTATTGACAGATCTTCCACTTTTCCCCATTCTCACACACACACACACACACACACACACACACACACACACACACACACACACACACACACGCACACGTGCATACACACACACACACGCACGCACTTCTGTATCAGAGGAAATGGGGCAATTAAGGACAGCTTGGCGCAGCTCTGCATGGGGTTAATATGTGGCTCCGTAATTAAAAATAAATTACAGTTTTCCTGTATAAATATTCAAGTTCCACTCCGCTGTGTGCCACTGCCTTGTTATGGTATGTAAGCTATTTTTCCCCCCAGTCTGCACAACATCTGGCCCAACGTTTCCTGAAGCGTCACCGGAATAGATTGAGTTTAGTCTGCCTAAGAGAGATTCATTTGTGTGACGCTCGCGTGTCTGAGCGAATGGACACGCATGGCTTAAAGTGCTGACAGTTGTCGGGAAAATGGGAATTGTGGAGAGTTTATATTTGAAGATCAAATTGAAATCGAGGCTTCAGCCAACATGATTTTGGAGTTAAGAGAGGGCCGATGGGAACTTTTTAATTGGAAAGCCATTGATTTCAAACATCTGAGTCTTTCTGCACTTGTTCTGCATATATGAAAACTTTCTAGAAGTGATTCTCGTCGCTCCTGAAATGACTGGAAATGAAGTTGAGAAACACTTAAGTGCTTTGAATTTGCGTAGAAGGAGCCGAAAATGAATCCGAGAGTGTGAATACATTATATTTTAAATGCGCAAAGTTTCAATTAAGATTTTTTTTTCCTCAACCAGACAAAGCTTTTTTTGAACTTGAAAGGCAAAATCTCGAGTTGCTTTTCTCAAGGCGATGTGGTTTAAATTTCAGTATTCAGTCATTATCTGCAGTGCAAATTGACGGCTAAACAGCAGACAAGGTGGAGGAAAGATCCCCTGACTTTTACTAAAACCCGCATTTGTCCTGCAGTTGACCTACACTAAAAGAGAGACGGTGACAAGATGGTCATTTTCGGGAACACCGGCGAACAGCATAGTAATTAGAAACGAACAGCACTGCTGGGAGTTAAAGCAAAAAAGAAAGAGGACGAAAAAAAGAGGACGTTTAGTCATTAATCATGAAACCACGTTGTAAACACAGCAGTCGCGCACTGGTCAGCAATCTGAGAATGTACAAGCACGTACACATTCTCAATGAAGGCTCGCTTGATGGAGGATTTTCTGTGCACGGTTTGATATAAATTGTTAATTCTGTCCACTTTGTCAATGTCTTTCTCACATCAGGAGAATACATCAAGACCTGGAGGCCGAGGTACTTTCTCCTCAAGAGTGATGGTACATTCATTGGCTACAAAGAGCGACCACAAGATGTTGACCAGCTGGAAACCCCCTTAAATAACTTCTCTGTAGCACGTGAGTATCTGCTTCAGAGAAAACCACCATGTTTTTTTTTTCCCCCCTTTTTTTGTGACTTGGCAGCCTTATTTTTTATGCTGCTTTTCTTGTATTGTTTTGTTTCCCTTGCGTTGTTGGATCAAAAAAAAAAAAAAGAAACGAATCAGTCAAAAAGTATCTTAATGATTTTATTTACATCACTTTACCTTGTGAGGGAATGACTTCAGCACGTAGAAGACAATGCAGTGACAAAACACTGTCAAAGCTTAAAAAGACGCACAGCTCTGCGTGAGAATTGTTTTGAAACGACAACAAAAAACAACTGTTGCGATTGCCCACTTTTCGTTCTGGGTTTTCTTTCGACTCGCGTTTTCATCGTGCAATCTGTACAAAGCAAACTTCATGTCGTGCCAAATTTATTAGATTCATGTCTTACAGTATCTCTTGCTGTGAACTTGTCAGATTGCTAAAATCAAATGGTTTGTAGCGGGCATTAGACGTCACAAGTTTTGTTCCTGATGCCCCTTTCGAGGGCCGTTGGATTCGAACCTTGACCTTCCCGTTACAGGTTGTTCTTTTTATTTCCAAATAGGACAAAAGAGGGTGTTGAATATATAAAATATAAGAACTCGTGCTGCACGCGTGGGTGTTTAATGCACCTGTAGCCAATAGAAACGCATAAACAGCCTGACTTGTGTCTCCTCTGCACCGACAGCAGTGCTGAATTTAGATAATGGCTTCAATAAGGAGGACTGTGTCAGCTCTCAGCAAGGAGGGAAGCCATCAACTGTCCTGAAATACGACCTCAAATATTTCTCCAGTTGAATGTTTCAATGTAATTATAATGCACACTGAGGGAGGTTTAGAAGAAGGTAAAAAAAAATGCATAAACATGATTAGATATAGGATTAAAATATTCTTCTGTTGAGTTTTACCATTGATAAAGGACATTCCTTTCAAAATGTCTGTGACTTTTATGCTTTGTCTTGGAATGATTTGCTATGGAAACCCCCTGACGTGCTCACTGGACACACTTTACATAAGTCAATTTGTGTCCTGTATTGTAAATAGTACAATATCATATTGAATATTGAATGCAGGGATTTAATTTAAAAGCCAGGGTGGGATCCGAGGCAGTTCATCTGCAGTGTGGACATGGACTCTCTGCTCTGACGACTGTCTGGAACAAGAAGAGGCTCGCGGCATCACGGTCGTTGTGAAACGAGTGACATCAAGGTCTCACTCAAAATCTCCAAAACACCATAAAAAAAGTTGCTCCATTTGTCGTTTCTGTCATCAAAACAGTTGCTGACAGATTTGGAAACTCGCCAAGTTTAGCGAAGAAGTTGCCACGAGGGCAAATCCAGTGATTGGCAACTGACAATATCGATCAAATCTGGGTTGTTGTTTTTTTTTCTCAGAGACACAGCGTCGTCAGCATGCGGCAAGAAATTCACCACTGACAATGCAATAATGTTTTTATAATTGCATTAAATGTGAATTTTTATCACTTAACACACATTTCCATATAGTTAAAACAGAAATATATAATATCAACACACTCAATATACATATTGCAAGACATGGAATGAACTGGATTGAATTATGTTTAAATTCCCTGAACATGTGCACTCTGCAAATTCAGGCATATTTTTAAATATGAAAGAAAAGTGCAAATAATTACCCGTGTTTGTTATTGACTATTTAAAAGGATTTTTATAAATACAGTCTTAATATTTGCATACCTAATTTCTACGGGGCGAAAGCCAGACACACAAAAATAGAGGAAAATTGTCAAAAGAAAGGAAAAAAAATGCAACTGCAATAAACAAGACAAAACATTTAATGTTTGCATTTATTGCAAATCACATCAATCTTGCAATACTTGACAACATTATCGCTTATTGCGTGTTCGTCTAAACGTCTGGCAGCCGTAAATGGTTATTCATTTATCAGTCTATTTCTTTTTATAGCACTTTTCATGCAGATTGGAACAATTTAAGGACAAAAGAAGAAAGTATAAGGCAAATAGTTAAACTAAAGACTGATTCTCAAAATGAGAGAAAGTTTAAACTGACAAAAATTGAGGTAAGAACTAGATTTTTAAAAAAAAGCTCAACTAATTTAAAAGTCATTCCTAATAAACATTATATGGTTGGGTTTGTCTTCCTGCTGGTATTACATGGTGGATAAGTAGCATTATATCACTCCTACATAAACTTTAGCACAGCACCACTGTGGGTAATTATACAGAATTGCACCTAGCTCTCAAACATTGTTTCGCAGCGCTTTTACATGTATTTAAACCTCAGCCCTTCCTGAATAGTAATCATTTAAACAATGTAGGCCAGTGTACAAATCATGTGCAAAATACTTGTGAAAAGAAAGTTTGCATAGACGGCGTCTTTTGCCACATCGTGGCCACGTCACCGCCCCGTTCATAATCATCGAGTGTGTCATGCAATCGCTATGAATGGAAGCACTCACACTTTGCCTCCACTATTATGTTAAAAGGGGTTGTTGGTTTTTTTGTGTGTGTGTTTTTTTTTCATGTTAATTTTAAAAGGAGCAAACAAAGAAAGGATCTGCCACTGGCCCCCGGTTTTCCCAAACGCTCATCATCCCTCGTCTCTGCATGTGTCTTCTTCATAGTGTGGCAGAAAATAACAACAACAAAGAATGCCCAGAGCAGCCCGGCTCGCTCACTCGCTCGCTCCTCTCATCAGGAAAGGAAAAAAAAAAAGTTGCTGCGATAAGCTGCGCAGATGACTGAACACAGCAATTAGACAGCATACTGTTTGTTTAACAAAAATGTTTCCTCTCCAACACTCTTGAGTTATCGTGGCCATTAGCCGCCTGATTTCAAGTATTTATCTGGGCTCTGCTCTGGGGCGCCGTCTCCATCAGCGGCGTGCTTTGGTTGCTGTCGCCGCTGCGACCCCGCCGCAGAGGACACATGGTGCGTCGCCGCTGACGGGGCCGCTGCAGCTGGATTACACACTCGCCCTGATGGAGCCATGTTGGATCTCAGTGGTGGTCCACTGCGAGTCCTCCATCTATCAGGCAGAGGCCATTTTGTGTCACATCGTGACATATTTGCTGACATGTTTCATTTGGGAACAGATGTTAATGTGACGGAGGTGCAGATGGAAATCTCTGCTTTGTAAATTCAGTTATTAGACTGTTGTGAGTAATTGTTTTGCAAAGTGCTTACAAGACAATTGTTTGCTTGAAAAGTAGGAAACTGAAGGGGGAAAAAAAGGAATAAAAATGAAAATGTACAGATTTGTGGGATAATATAAAATTAAAGATGTTGTACATTTCCTCTTCTTCTTATTCATTGGTGTGCTCCGGAGCCTGGAGCTAATCCCAACACATTTAAAGTGGCAGTTATAAAATAAACAATTGATTGGCTGATTCAATTTATTTTATTGTTTCATTTCCACTTTATTCAACTTCAAGGCAGTCAAGGCAAGAGTACAAACTGGAAAGGTCACCAGTCCATTAGAGACACTCACATTCTCCCCTACCAGCTATAAGAGTCACTAATTTATCTAATAATATGTCTTTAGAGTGTGGATCTTAACCACTAAAGCAGGGGTGTCAAACACGAGGCTCCAAACCACCAACTAAATAGTGTTTAAAAAAAAAAAAAACGGTTTCTAAAAACATGTGTAGGAAAGGTTTTACAATGGACTTTACAATGTATTTTACTCCAGAAAGTATCATTAAAATTGGCTTTATGTTGAGATTGCAGTCATTTTCAGAAGGTCCCGCCCACTCAGGGCGTGTTTAACACCCTGCACTGAATGACTGTATGTCCCTCTTGCTCTTTTTTTTGTTTGTTTTTTACTGTTTCTGCGTCTAGAATGTCGTCTGTGAAGCAATGAGATCTCACTATAGTTTCATCAAATTATCATTTTCTAGTCATAATATTTGAAATATAAAGGTTCTAATATGATTGGAAAGTTCAGTCACAACGTTAACCTTGGAGAGCACTGGTATCCTATTGCGGAATTTCTCGTAATGTATTTATTCAATTTCAAGGGATTTTGCTTTGATAACACCTTAAATCATTTATTAGTCCATTGAATGTTTTGAAAGAGCTGACAAGTAAAGGATCACAGTTGTTTTCTTCCACCAAAGTGCACCTGTTCTTTTCCAAATTGGCCGACAGTGTCTGTTAGGGTGGCGATAAAGATAAATGGCTATAACTGTGGGTCTGTCTCTCCCCTCTCTGCTCACACTGGCCCTTCTCTTCATCTCCCTCCCCTCTCTCCCTGGCTGTGGTCAGAGTGCCAGCTGATGAAGACGGAACGGCCTAAGCCCAACACATTTATCATCCGCTGCCTGCAGTGGACCACTGTCATCGAGCGCACCTTCCACGTGGAGACCCCCGAGGAGAGGCAAGCGAGAAGCGCACACCCCTCACACGGCCGGAAAACACAAAGAAGCTGCACGTGTTTAGAAAGAAAGGAAAAAAAAAAAAGCCGCTGTTGCATTTGATGAGCTGTTTAGTTGCACGCAGTCATTCTTATGTGTATACACAGTCTACGGGCCATCGGGAGAACTCGCACTTGAAATTGTCTTCCTGTTGATAAGAAGACAATTACATGATTGGGGCTGCCGGAGCTTGCATGAGGGTATAAATGAGGTGATGTAATCTGTGCTGCTTGTGTGTCTCTCAGGGAAGAATGGACCAAAGCCATCCAGGCAGTGGCTGAAGGCCTACAAAAGCAGGAGGAGGAGATGATGGACTCCTCTCCGGACCCCATGGACATGGAGGTCTACCTGACCAAACCAAGACTCAAAGTGGTACTGACCGAGACGACGACCTTTTCTTTCCATTATCATTCCCTGACATTTATCCATGCCGGTGTGAATTGTCATAATTGGGGGGAAAAACTCTTGCTTCCTCGAGCGAGACCAGGGGTGTTTAATATAAGGGCCGTGGGCCAAAAGTGGCCCACCAGAGGCTTCAATCTGGCCAAACCAAGAAGCGCATTGTAAACATTTTTAAAGAAAATATAGATTTTTTTTTTCAAAAATACATTTCTTTAAAGTAGAGGACACTGAGACCTGAGCCGAGACAACACTATGCACTGCTATGAAAGCGAGCTACTGAGTTGCTATCAAAAGAAGAGAAGTTTTGCCTTTTTTTGACATTTCACTGTGTTTTTCTTCGGAAGTTTCCATTAAAAATGGCTTTCATGTTGAGATTGTAGTCAATTTCAAAAGTAATTGATTCTTGTGAAAATGTAGACATTTTCATCACGAATACCAACAAAGAAAAATGTTAAAATGTAAAGATGATTATAAGATGAACTAACGTGTGTCTGACACCCCCCGATTTCTCGGTAAACCTCTGCTTCCCGTCTCCACCCGGATGTATTTGGACTTCGACTTTCTTTTCCGCCATCTTCTCCGGCTTTAACATCAGCCGTGGGTGGCTTAGCACCAGATAGCATGTCCACTGGATTTCACAACCCCCCCCTCATGCGTCATGACATAAAGGTCCAAGGCCACTGGATTATATGTCCCCCACACAACCATTTTCAACATTCTCCTCAGTGAGGAGGTCAGAGGTTAACTGAGACACAACCACATATAGGCTAAACCATTAGGGGAGTGGAAATTGCTCCACGGGTGAAACGGTGCCTTAAATGCCTCAGTGTTGTTGCCAGTGGGATTGTGTGTCCCGGCTAGTTAGAGCTCGAGTTTGTTAATGCTCCCGTTTGTAACCGGATGCCACTTTCTTTCCTCTTGCCTTCCAGACTATGCACGACTTTGAATACCTCAAACTCCTGGGAAAAGGCACTTTTGGCAAAGTTATTTTGGTAAAAGAGAAGGCCACAGGACGCTACTATGCCATGAAGATCCTGAAGAAGGAGGTTATAGTAGCAAAAGTGAGTGGTTGCTAATCGGCGAGTAAAGGGGTGAAAACACATGGGGAGTGGGGCACTGGAGCAATGACTGATACCTCAATAGTTGGCTGTCGTCAGAGTTGCACAAACACTCTTTGTGCCTTTTTTTTTTTTTCTCCCCCCCCCCCCTTTCCAGGATGAAGTGGCGCACACACTCACAGAAAACAGAGTCCTCCAGAATTCAAAGCATCCGTTCTTGACAGTAAGGAGCCTTTCCATATACCTAAACCAAACCTTATTTTTATCTCGCAGGCATCCTCAGGAGCCTCTTCAGTCTAATATAGCGGCATCTATTCAGAAAACGGAGGCCGTCTTACCAGGAATGTTCGAAGTACTTTTGCTTACAAAGGCTGCAGCTGAGTGGAGGGCTTTTATAGTAACACTGGGTATTGTTTGTTTTATTTTAAAGCCTTTTTTCTATACGTCTGAGGTGGGTTTTAGTGTAACGTCCTTCAGAAGTAGTACGTGTGAGTGGAAGGTGGAGCGAACACATAATGTGATGTGACCAAAGCTAACTGGTGCCATAGATTTGTCACACAATGGATACTCTGTGCTGCAGACTTCTTGAACATTTCTCTGAAAATGTAGCTAAAGGGGTGAAGCTGCAACGCGTGTTGCAACATTTCATGTCACTATAATCTTTTTTTAAATACCAGCTTCCTCTTGACTTCGCTGCAATTGTGAAGTTCTGCATTGAGCTTTTATATCTCGTCTGCAGGGACTGAAATACTCCTTCCAGACACATGACCGCCTGTGCTTTGTCATGGAGTATGCAAACGGTGGCGAGGTAAGCCATTTTAACCATCAGTAAACCTGCACCCGTCGGGCTTTAGGGAATAACTTAGTGTTCTTGTGAACTCTGCGATTTGATTGTTGGGTTTCTCTCCATTAAAAGCACCTCGAAATGACTGCGCTGTATTTGGTGCTATATGAATAAAGTTGAATTGAATTGTTGAATTCTCCAGCTCTCTTCATTTGTCCCCTCGTTTCCCCTCATTTCCTTGTTTTTCCTCGCAGCTTTTCTTCCACCTTTCACGAGATCGGGTGTTCTCGGAGGAGCGGGCACGTTTCTATGGAGCCGAGATCGTGTCGGCGCTGGATTACCTGCACGCCGAGAGAAATGTGGTTTATCGAGATCTTAAGGTAGGTGGAGAAGCCCGTCGTCGCTTTCTCCCATCTTCGCAGTCAGACGCTGCTCCCCCTCCCTCCCCTGGCGGGATATAAATAGGGTTTGCCTCTGTAGTGGCGGTGGCCAGGGGCTTATTGATCTGCCTCCCCCTGATCAGTCTTCAGACCTCACTGCAGCTGGACGGAAGCTCGCGCTGTACGTTTATGCAGCTCAACTGACAAAAAAAAATGGAAGAAGAAGAAGAAAAATAGCAGGGCTCTTTGAAATGTGCTTCCTATTTTAGCACGCCGCAGATTCTCACCGGCAGATATTTGTGCACTTTGTGCACTTATGTGCCATCGTTTTCTTTATGTCGGCTGCTAATCCCCTTTCACTCCGAGGAGGAGAAAATTCGTCTGCATTTCACAGTGAATAACTTTCAAGGTTTTCTCCGCTCGCTTTTGTACACTGGTCGTAGTCAACCTGCGAGTGTGAGTCAGTATTTACAGCTGGCTGCTGAGGTAGGTGGTGCAGATAGCATGGGCTTGTTTGGATATCGAAGGGCTTTGAGGGCTGTTATCAGTGTTGCAGTGGGCATCTGTAGCCAGACTCCTTCCAGCTGATGAAACCATACCAGCCAGGTCAGCACGCCACAGCACTCCCCTCCTCCCGTCTCTCCCTCCACCCCCTCCCTTCCCTCCCTTGGGTTTATGAGGCAGGCTCCCAGCCTGCTAGGGTTCTCCTGAAAATGCCAGGGTAGCAGGATTGGAGGATGTGCTGACTCTGGCCGGGCGCTGCTGGCCACGTGTGAGCTACAGCTGCCAGGTGACTTTAACTGAGTGAGAGAAAGAGACAGCGGAGGGTGGGGGGGGTGGGGGAGGACATGCTGATATTAAAAGGCCATGAAACCACAAGTCATGACATTGCACAATGCACTTCCTTTAGGCCTTGGGGGGCTATTTCACTATACGTGTCCTCTCCAAATACATTCAGGTTCACATGTACATGGTTCTGAACTGAAGATATACCCTGGACTAAGACAGTTTCTTTATGTTTGCTTTTTTTTTTTTTTCCCCCACATCCAGCTAACTATATATACGTATAGAAATAAAATGTACATAGCTGTAACTCACTCCAAGGATACGGTCTTGTGTCTTTTCATAATGATGCTTATTCCTTTTGTCTTCTCAGCTGGAAAACCTCATGCTGGACAAAGACGGACACATAAAGATCACAGATTTTGGCCTGTGCAAGGAGGGGATCAAAGATGGCGCCACCATGAAGACTTTCTGTGGGACGCCGGAGTACCTTGCACCGGAGGTAAACACAAGCAGTGACTCGCTCCGCCTGAAATACTGACTCCAGTGCTTCTGAAACCCCCACCGATTCTCCGGTGCTCTGTTCAGATCAATGACGCATCACGATTTCCACTTGATTGTACTTGAGAGGCGTCAAACATGACCTGCGAGTTAAAACCAAGGCAGCGAGGGGGTTTAAAGCCGCACAACTTTCAAAGAGTGCATTCTGCAGAGAAGACATTAAAGCTGTAACTCGGAATAGTGGAACAGTGAATCAGTTAGTCTGCAGTACCATATCTTTTGAGTTCCCATGAGACTTTTGTCAGGTTGTTTTTTTTCTTTGGTAAGTAATTGCTAAGTGCTCCAGCCTCGTTGTGCTATTCAATCTGACAAGTTTCTTGTTAGACCGAGGGCAGACTAGACGCCAGATGGATTTACGAGATGAATAGGCCGAGGCTTGCTTTTTAGCTTCCTGACATCAATAGCCACAGACATGAATGGAATGACGTCAGGGCTGGTGTTTGTTTTTTGTTTTTTTTTAAAGCTTTGAATGAATGAGAACATACTGCATTTGTTACCATATATTTTCATTAAAATTACAGTTTGTAATTCATTAACTGGAAGACTAAAGAGCATTAACATCAAAACTGTACTATGAGGGTGAGTTCATACTTTATCCACAGAAACAGAGTGAGAACTTATGGTTTAAGGGTTCTTACACAAGTTATTTATTATGATTCACCTGGTGTTTACTGGTGGTGGAGGTCACAATGTACCATGCACAGTCAAATCTGCCATTTGCTAGTTGAGCACTGGGGACCGTAAACTCCATATGATATGATTCAGTAAATGATTAATTACTTTTTATAAGCATCAAACTACTGAGAGAACAATCTGGACACATTACTGAATTATTCAAGATTTTATTTTATTGCACTGATATTCGTTTTTAATAGCAATGCACTTTGATCATCTGGAGCTGTGGTTTTACTTGCTGGTATTCATTAAAATAAGCAAAATCAAACGGACTATTTCCATCGAAATGAATGGGAAAAATGTTGTGAACCCAATAAAGAATGCCGTTCCTCCACACGTGACATCTGTCGATCCCGGACAAAAATGCAGCCCGTGGATCTGTTGTCGGACGTCAGGGGATGAGAAGCATTTGGAGGAAGAAAGGGCAGCTGTCCCAAAATGCCTTTCTAATCTCCAGCTGAAGTTGAGTTAATAAGTGAGCCGTGTGCCGAGGGCAGGGCAGCCTGCTCTCATATTTGCTGTGTGAGGAGGGGTGTGGCGACTCCCTATTGCGTGCAGGTATGACAGTGTTGGAGTGGGCTGTGTTACCCGATATTTCATTGTGTGTGCGTGTGTGTGTGTGTTTCGTGCGAGTGCATGGGTGTTCTGCGTTATCCCCGTGCCTGTTGTCGTAAAAAATGTTTTCCCGGAGAAGGGTGTCCATGTTGACACAGTTGTTGTTTCGTTGTTTTTAGCCTCCATTTGGAATTTTCTACTTGGGGGGGGGGGGGGGGGTGGAGGAGGAGGAGTAATTGGCTGGCAGCACCTCAGGAAACGTGAGCTTCCGCCCCTGGAGGAAAGAAAAAAAAAAACCCCACATTGGCTACAGCTGTTGTGTGGCACCCGGGGAGCTGAGCCTCCCACTGCTGCCTGGGATGCCTCACCTGACCAAGGCAGACCTGGGGTGGGGGGGGCGGTGTGAGCACGCGATCCCACACTGCCCCGCCGAACACATACCTGTGCTTTTAATCAGTCGGGACTAAACTCCCTCTAATCAGCAATGGTCCATGAAGGACAGATGTGAGGCCAAATCAGGTCTACTTCGGCACCTACACAAAAATGATGTTGGGAGAAAAACCATCCCTCCACCTGTCCTTCCCGAGCTCTTCTGGGCTCACGTTGCTCCTTCCGCAGAGCAGCACAGCCCGTGACAGCTCCAACCTCGGCATCGGAGCACAGGGAGACATCAGGGGGCATTGCCATGGCAACGGGGGTCGCTGGCGAGAGTCTCTCTGGAGTGCGAGCCAGGCAGTGTTACAGGTTGTTCTGCAGTAAACAATGACCTTGTTGTGTGTGCTGCACAGGAATGCTGTAACGTCTGGGAATATTCCACCCAGAGCAGGGGGGGAGAAGAGAGGCAGCGTTAGAACAGAGAGCCAATCTATAAATGCCTTACCAGTTTGTCTCTGGAGTAAAGAGCAGGACAAATTCACTTAGTCACTTTTATTAAGTAGTTACAAGTAGAAAACCATCATTGGCTTGGGGAATTGGCTTTTAAGGGAACATCAACACTGAGAAACTCTTGCGGCTTTAATCTGGCGGGTGACACCGATCTGGATTCACGGGCTTGAAAGATTAATGGCTGTCACTGCAGAACTTTGTGAGCAGGAAAAAGTGCAGTCTACAGAGCAAAGCACCAGCAGCAAGTGTGTGTGTGTGTGCGTGTGCGCCTTTTATCGTCTCCTCCCTTTCTCCTCCCCTATCCCTGCTCCTTTGGGGCAGTGTAACAGTATTAGTTCGGGGCTGGGGCCCAGGCAGGCAAACAGTCCTGGTTACGTATATGAGGGATGAGCTTGGCTCCTGCGCTCCTGGCAGCTTCACAGCTGTGGCGCTCTTCTACATATATGGGGCAGCTGCGGGCCCAGCTGTCGCACGGTGTGAATCACACGACAGCAGCGCTGGAAATAGAGACGGCCCAGTAATCCTAGCCCCACACCGGCTTCACGTTACCCCCCCCCCCCCCTGCCCTCCCAGTCCTCCTCCCCGGTGCTCACCACTCACCGCAGCGCCAGGCTGAGTGCCCACAGACACACGCAGGCTGCGTACGCATGCACACGCACGCACATGCACACACACACACACACACACACACAGTGGTTTTGTTCCTTTTACGGACACATCCATCCCCCCCTTCCCTTTCGGCCAGTGCTCTTGTTGTGTCAATATCTAATTCTATTAATCTGCCCTCATCTTTTTATCTAAGTTTCTATTCCGAGGTCTGAATTAGCCAGGATCACGCCGCTGAAGGTTTCACGGAACAGACTGTTCTCCTTGTCTTGATTTCACCTTCAACATCCGCCTGGCGAGGTAGAATCCAGTACATGTCCCCGGAGACCTTGGAACAGCTCCGCTCAGCAGCACATTAGTCATGCAACAGGTTGCGCTGTTCACGAAGCACAACACTGCAGGAGTTTGTCTCATTAAGAACTGTCAAGAAAAGTCACCGTATGGAAAGAATCGGATTCAATATTTTCGCCTTTTTCTGTGATTCTGTTTTGGTTTGTGTTGATGGTTCGTAGGAGACTGCTCTTGTTTGTTGCCACATATTTGCTTATTTAGGCGACCCACACCTTTGCTGCTTGTTGATCTGTGTGTGTGCGTGCGTGCGTGCGTGCGTGTGTGTGTGTGTGTGTGTGTGTGTGTGTGTGTGTGTGTGTGTGTGTGTGTGTGTGTGTGTGTGTGTGTGTGTGTGTGTGTGTGTGTGTGTGTGTGTGTGTGTGTGTGTGTGTGTGTGTGTGTGTGTGTGTGTGTGTGTGTGTGTGCGGAAGGCCCTGTGGTGATTAAATATGCAGGGCTCCAGAGGAAACTCTATCCTTGCTCCTAATGTGAGATGTGAGTCAGTGCTGGCTGGGGCTGCCTCAAAATCCCAGACCAGGGGGTATAGCAGGTGATTTTTTTTGAGGGGTCGGGGTGCTTGGGACACACACACACACACACACACATACACACACAACCCAGTTGCTTTCGGGTTTGTATGTTCAGTTTACAGAGCTGCTGTCGTCACCAAGCTTTGATATCCAAACACAGCCTTCTTGGTTGAACCAAAATCTGGATCCAAAGGGAGCAGCTATTTTTTTTTTTTTTTTTTTTTTGAAAGTTCTGTATGTCAGCGAATTTGAGATTCAAGAAGATGAGAGTAGACACACACAAGAGCATCTCAACAACTGCACTAAAAGCATTCGCCCTCTCTTATTTGTTCCCAAGGTGCTAGAAGACAATGACTACGGCCGAGCCGTGGACTGGTGGGGCCTCGGCGTGGTGATGTACGAAATGATGTGCGGCAGGCTGCCGTTCTACAACCAGGACCACGAGAAGCTGTTTGAGCTCATCCTCATGGAAGATATCCGCTTCCCTCGAACGCTCGGCCCCGAGGCGCGCTCGCTGCTCTCTGGTCTGCTGAAGAAAGACCCCATGCAAAGGTGAGAACCTCAACCAGAGCACGGCGACGGATCCAAAACGCAATGACCAAAAGATGCTTGCTGTCATTTTAGCTCATATATTCAGCCGTCAGTACAGACTTTGTATGAACTCAACACATCGTACAGCACAAGAGTATGATCAGGAGCAGACCATGTACAACAATATCAGAGAAATACCTTTAAGTGCTGATGCTGACGAGGATTACTTTTGCAGTAGACGAGGTTTATATATAATACACTCTGACAAACAGAACTAGAACATTTCTGATGAAATTCTTTGTGTGCCCGCCGCTCGCTACTGACTCGTATCGTACTGCACAAATGTAAGATTTGATGATGATGGACTAGGGATGGCAAATTGTGTCCAGTTACATACTGGTTAAAAAAAAAAAGACTCAAAACTCACACAAAAAGTGACATGAAATACATACAGTCAACATAATGCACACGATGCAGAGATAGAGACAGGAATAAACAAGGTTGTACGACATGGAGGAGACCTGCACAAAAACACACCTGGAAACACATTCAAATACAATAAGTAGGCTATTTCAATGGAAAATCCATGACCAGATTCTTTAAAACAACAAAAGATTTTAACTGAAATGTTCTTTAAAGTTTCCCCGTGTCAGAACTTTGAAGAACTGTATCACATGCTGCCAACCATGTGTGTAAATTAAAGGAAGTTAAAAGTCTGGATGGAAGCAGTAAAAACGAACTCGTCACATCTTTTGATTCCACCAAACATTTCGGTGAGGCTAAACGCTGACGGACACTTGGAGATTGTACACATTTTCACAACCTCAGAGCAGACAGGTCCTGAGGCCCCAGCTGTGATCTCTGAATTTGAGCAATACCTGCCGGCTTCGCTGGGGCAGATAAGAAATGCCTCATAAATATTTCACTTCCTGCAACATTAGATCGCGCTGTGTTTGTAATGAATGGTTAGAACCAGTTGCTTTTACATATCAAATAGCTAATTGCTTTGGTCAGTTTCAGAACAAAATTAGCTTTTGATGTTATTGAACGTCTCTGGGAGACGAGCCCACACCCTTCGTTAAACAGATCGTGTTGTTTTACCCCCCATAGTGGAGCAGCCGGTGCCAAGAGGTTGTTCTACTCGTCCTGAATCACAGGATTAAAAAAAACAAACAAACATCCAATGTCTTTTCTTTTTTTACTGTTATTAGTTTAACAGAGTGACGATTGACCCTTCTATTGAATGAATACATTTCGTAGAGGCTTCTTGTGCCTCTATTAATGCTGTAAAGATTTGTTTATTTCCTTCTAGTATCCCAGACACTCGTACCTCATGCCTTCTCTTGAAGTTATCCTCATACCGCCTTTACATCGATCAGCCATAACAGAATGATCGCTGAGAGGGGAAACCAATCACTCTGATAATGGTGGCGCCTGTTACTGAGAGGATATACGGTATTCTGCAGCAAGTGAATGAGAGAAGCTGTCGAATGAAATGTCATTGTATTTTTATATATTGGCATTAAAGCGTCTTACTCTTTTGCCACCAGAGTTGCTTTGTTAGAAGCACAAAACATTTGGGAAGAAACAAGGTAAACGAGTCATATGATGCTCAATGATGCTTCCATGATGGACCCGCATTACATCTGCTGCTTAGATCTTGATGAAAGACGCCTCGGCACGCCTTCAGGTCCAGCGGAGTCCATACTGGTTGTTTTTTGTGACCGACATTAGTCAGATGGTAGAAATGTTTTGGCCGATATGAGATGTATGTACAATTGTTATGGTGTTTCACAGCTGTTGCATGCAAATAAAGAAATAGTTTGGAATCACAAGTCATGATGAAATCTAAGAAACTGAGGGAACAATCTGGTGTCCGTGTGTCTGCAGGTTAGGCGGCGGGCCTGACGACGCCAAGGAAATCATGCAGCACAAGTTCTTTGCTGGAATCGAATGGCAAGACGTTTATGAGAAGAAGGTGGGTTTCTAAAACTGTTCCACTCTTTGTTCCCCGTCGTTCTCGCTTCGTGATCGCCGCGACCTTAAAGGCACCGATCCCAGATAGCCGTCGTTCCCTTCGGGGATCGATGAAGCTTCATGACTCGAAGCGCCTTCCGCCAGCGTTCGAGATTGTCATCAGAGCGCTCGGCTGCTGCCAGACGGAGTGACGGCTCCGATGTCCTGACATGTTTGTGTCTCCTCTCCTCACCAACAGCTGGTCCCGCCGTTTAAGCCCCAAGTCACCTCCGAGACTGACACGAGATATTTCGACGAGGAGTTCACGGCACAGACCATCACGATCACGCCGCCTGGACAAGGTAGCGTCGGATGTACAGACGCGACTGCGACTTCGCAGGGAACTTGTCATTGCACAACTGTCTTAATACCCTCAGGCTGTCCGCCGTTGTTCTCGCTGCTCTGGAGGCATTTCTCTCAATCTCCAGCGAGATGGCAGTACAAAGTAACTTTACTCAAGAGAACAGCTGGTCTTAATCACAGCAACAACAAAAAAAAAAGAATAATCAACCAAGTTCCCAGTTCAGGCTTTATGAAAAGGATTTAAAATTCCTAAAATGATTCCGTTGCAGTTGTTTCATTTCAAACACGAGCCACGCGCCATTACAGAAGTTCTACAAGGTGGTGCTATACAATCATAAAGGTCACGTTAACTACCAGTGTGTGTGCTCTGGGAGGCTCATATATGTTAAAAAAGAAAGTTGGTTGCTCCCTTAAGGGCAGCCTGCCCTCTCCTGGAGAACGAGTGACGGTAAAAGGAAAAAAAAAAAAAAGTCTGGCTGCGACTGCACATATGACAGTATGACGGTATACATGGACAAAAATCACATTAAAGTAAAGTTTTGATAAACGTTTTTTTTTTACTTTATCACGTGTGACATTGAGAAAAGGGAAGTTTTATTATTCAGTCAATAAAAATATATAAATAATTGATTTAAATTGAGAAATACAGTGTTGTTAGATTTATTTAAATGACTCAATGATGCATAAAATGCAGTTTTTACTTGCATGGCAAAATTACGAACATTTAATTGGCAACTTCCAGACGAGTTGTATTTGGTAGGTGTTAAAAGTGGCTCGCTTGGTCGTAAACGTTGCATAGTCCTGGTCTAAGAGTTATGATGAATAGAAGTAGGCATGCAACGGTTACTACTGCAAGGATACATATTTTATGAACAATATTCACCCAAAGGTAAAACAATTGAGTCGAAGATTATTTAAGACGGGGATGTTAAACACGTCCAATGAATTCTGGGTATACGTGATGAAAATGTCTGTTTTTACGAAACCAAAAAAGTACTACTGGAAAAGACTATAATTTTAACATAAAGCCAATTCTAATGAAACATTCTGGTACAAAATACAGTGAAATCTCCCAAAACAACAGTTCCATTATGGATGTTTTCCTCACTGATATCTCAGCTCAGGCCTCAGTGTTGTGTTTTGTCTAAAACTCGTCAATGCCTGATTGGAGCCTCTTCCAGGCCTGTTTTGGTCCACGGGTCTTATATTTGACACCCCTGAGTTCATACGGGACCAAAATGCTGCCTGACGACACAAAATCCGTTGGGTTTCTCTCTTTTCTCTGTTAAAAGCACCTAGAAATGACTTGTGTTGTATTTGGTGCCATATAAATAAAGTTGAATTGAATGTTGCCACGATATCCTGCAATCGTCTTCTCTGAAACGCGACTTGTTTCTGTTTGCATCTCCAGATGACAGTATGGAGTCCTTTGACAGCGAGCGGAGGCCTCACTTCCCGCAGTTCTCCTACTCCGCCAGCGGGACGGCCTGATCCACTCTCAAACATTCCTCCGGTCCCGCCCGTCTCCCCTCACCCCACCCGACTGCACTCTCAGAAGACCGGGGGGGGCCGCGGCCCCCGTCCTCCCGGCATTGTCTGCAGATGTCGCTGCTGCTGCTGCTGGATGCAACAGTTGCTTATCTGCACGTTGTCCCCTTCTCTTCTTTTTTTCGTTTCCCCTCCGCAAGGAAGGAGGAAACACAAAACAAAGATGGCCGTGGTTGTTTCTGTGTGGCCTTAGGAGAGCGACCACGGAGGTGACACTACCCGGCATTTCCTGGTCCTTATGCGGTATACTGTGCAGGCATCCAATACGCCATAACGAATGAGGAAATGTAGTCATGGATGCGCAGAATAATTAGGCCATTTGCTATGAATCTGTTAATCATGAGAGCGGTCGTTTATTACATACACAAAAAAAACAACAAGAAACATTTCAACTAGAGAGTAGGCATGCTGAGGACCAAAAACACCATGTGAGCAGAGAGTGTGTTGTATGAGTGGGTGATAAATCAGTTTGTTCCCCCCCCCCCCCCCCCCCCCCGAGTCCATTCAGACATTTTTTGGCGCTATAAGTGAATGTATCCTATCCAATAAAAATCAATCTTCCTGCATACGTACGTGTTGTAACGCATGGCTGATTCTTCTGGACGCCAGGATGGGAAACTGGCGCCGGTCAGCCTCCTGTGTCGTCACGCCGCACCACGATGGGTCTGAGAAGTCATTTGTGCAATACAGTGTCATGTGAGGAACAGCAGACGTGCATCGACCACATCCTGATTAATCATAGCGGCCCGGCCTGCGGCGAAGTCGTCTTGTAGCCGTTTTGCCCCACAGTCATTGTTGAGACCCGGCGGTTTTCCTGTCGGGGAGAATCAACAGCTTCTCCCTTAAAAGTGCGTGCTTCTAGTTCCTGATGCCTTTTTTTTCTTATCTGGATGCTGTGCTGCGGACTCCTCCTGGTTTCTTCTTCTTCTTCTTCTGATCGGGGTCACTCGCAGCGGCCCTGCAGAGGTTTTCCTCTGCCCCCCCCCCCTCTGTGTACAGTACACAATTGGGTGTTTTTCCACCCAGTGCATTTACTGCAGCCTCAATGAGGTCACTTTAACAAGATATGCTTCTTTAGGAACACTTTGCAAACAAACTGGGCTTCAAGGGGGAAATGCACAGAGTCATCTTAGATTTTTCTTTTTGTTTTTTTTGTTTTTTTGCTACTTTAGAGGATTGGTGTCCATTCACGAGCTTCTGAGTTATTTATGAGACCAGCATCAATGAGAATGAGTTTTACTGTGCCAATGATATGCACTTTGCTGCCCCAAAATGATTGTATTTGGATTTGTACTTTATGGTTGGTAAAGACTAAATTACTTTAATTTTCTAATATAAATTCAGATGTTGTGGATACAAAATAAAGATTTGTTTGTTTGAATGATTTCTTCCCTTCTAAAGACAGCTGAGAAGAAGTTCTTGGTGAGTTAACGTGTGCTTAAGGGTTTCCAAAAGCACTTCAGACTTTAAAGTGAGATGATCTTTTTGTTTCTTCTTTTCAACAAAACAAAAAACAAAAAAAAATGCATCATATGTTATTGAATGTAATGTTTTTTTTTAATGGAGTTGTTTCTCTTCAATCGTTTGCAAACCTTTGTTCAGTGTTTGAAATCTGTTTGTTATTTCTTCCTATGCACACTCACCCTTCGCTGTCACATTCTGAAAATAATAGGGAAATTCCTTTTATACTTATTTTTTATTTCGACCTTTATTTTGTACCTGCCTTTCCCGTATTCCCGAGACTGAGGACACCAGCTTTAGTAAACAAATAATATAAACTTTGTACACTGTTTTTACGTGTTCCTTTCAAATTGATGAAATAAAAGGTCTTAACAAGAGGTGCGGCAGTTTGTCGTTTCTCGCCGGCAATTCAACGACAAGCAGATTAAAATGGTATTCGGTCAAAAGAAACAACAATATATAAACACACATATTTGCTGATAGAATGTGCGGAAGTTGAGAGGCTAGAGGTGATTAAATTAGTGACAGGCATAATTTAGTGTTCAAAATGACATACAATATTAAAAAATATAAATATATGGACAAATTGTTCTTTGTTCCCTGTAACAAACAGGTCAATCATGGCTTTTTCTCTGACAGATTGCAGCTATCAGTGAGAATAACCAACAAGCACAGCTTGGGGTTTAAGATTATTTAGAATTAGACGATTCGAGGCAGAAAGACTCACATGACCAAACAATTACTTCAGAAAATCTCATTATAAAGCCAATTTTAACAAAACGTTCTGGTAAAACACAGTGAAATGTCCAAAAAACTTCTATAGCTGTTGCGTTATGCATGTTTTTACAAAATCACCATGCATGATGTTGATCCCACGCGCCTCATGTTTGACACCCCTTGTATTTGCTGATGACTTGATGTAAGGGAGGAAACAGTTGTTGAAATAATTGGAATTATGTTATTAAAGAACCTTTTTAGACAAGATTTTCCAAAAACAGTCAAACCAATTACCTCTTCCTCTAAAATTACATGAAAGTAAGCTGCAACCTGCGAAACACTCACTCCAACCAATGTGCTCACAAAGATTTTTCTCTCTTTCGTCTCTTCAGCAGATTATTTTCAAGATGTTTTCCTCTTTATTATTAAACTTTATTGAGCTGACAGCAGAGCCGAACTTGAGCTGCATGAAAACATGCTTGAGTGAAGAATTAGAATCAATACTTATACTCTTGCCACACAATAGTGTTTACTTAAATAAAGAAACTGAGCGATTTACTGGTTAACTTGCTACTGGTTTCCTTACGCCGTTATATTGAAATACATTCAATTAAACTATTACATATTGTAACATTAAAACTGGAGTTACTGCACCCTACGGCTGTTTAATTATCTAACCATAACTCGTGAAAAGAAATCGATAAAAGCGTGGGTTTTGTTTGTGTCGGCCGTGATCACACACCACAAATACTAAGTGTGTGAGACAAATGTTCCAGCGCTCGGTGGCTCCGACTGCGTCTTGGCCCGTGTTCGCTGCGTCTGCGAGGCTGCTCAGGTCCACGTCTGGAGCTCTGCAGCTGGTCTGGGCTGAGGAGAGAGGCTCCCCCCCGGGGCCCCCGGCAGATGGTACAGTCTCTGGAGCAGATGTTGACAGCCAGGGCTCGCAGTCTGTCTTTTGGCCAGCTGCAACACACAGCATCACACAGTGAGACCCGGGTTTGGCCCAGTGTGGCGCTCACCTGACAACCGTGGCTCACCTGCCTCCAGCTGCACGGCCCCAAACACACCAAACAAAGCCAGGAGGGTTGCAGCTCTGCCGCCAGACCCCCACACACACACCCCCCCACACACAACCCCCCCCCCCCCCCCCCCCCCCCCCCCATCCCCCCGGGGCGGACGCACTGCAGTGTTGTGTGAGGAGTGTGTCATTCACACACTGCCTGCAAGCCAAACTTCATTCCTTCTTTGGACCAGAAGCCAATCTGCTTCAAAAGAGAAAAGGGGAGCTGGAAGAAGCTGGAATTATTAAAGTGTAAACATATGAATATAAGCATTGTTACTCCTTAAAAGAAGGTAATTAGGTGATTACAAAAAGGATATGATCCCTTATTGAGATTTCAGAAATTATATCTATTTTTTTTAAAGGTCAGAGGTTCTGTATGTTAAGTGTAATGCTAATTTCCTGCATTAGGTGGCAGTAGTGAGTCAACGTACGCAGTCTGTTTTCAGTCAAGCAGCTCTTTTGAAAAGGTTTTGAATGTATGTTTTTTTAGTCAGTAATTAAATATAGAGTGAAATTCTGTTCAAGTTTAAAACATGACACATATACCTCTAGCGCAAGAATCAGAGGGTCAATGGTGTTTCATAGAGGTATTTCATTCTTGTAGAGAAGGTTGAGTTACACACATGAGCTCACACACACACAGTAAGGACATGCAAAGTCCACACAGACCAGGCCCTGGAGTCAAACTGGGGATTTCCTTCTCGATAGAACTGGTCTCGGTGGTCGACAATAACAAAATTGTACAGAAGATACAGAAACAAAGTCTTGTGACGTATATTTACAGGTCCAATGACCAACTTCTACCTTTCTCCCTGTTTCTTACAAGCTATTAATTTGTTACAAATTGAAAACTGTCCTAAAGTACATGGTAAACAAGGAGGTGATAATTTGCTTCCTGTGTATGAAACGCATCTTAATCAATTTATTCATAAATATGTGTTTGAACATATTCACTATGCACAAAAAAGTAAAGCAAATGACAATAATTAGCCATGTACACAGCATATTTTGTGCAAATAACACAATACATCACATATGAAGCCAGTAAAAGTGTCTAAATAATCATTAACATTAATGCATCGTGGAAACTTGATGATATATGAACAATTATTAAGGTATAAATTGTCATTTCTGGTCATTTGTTTTACTTAACAATGTGCAAATATATACTGTACATGACTTAAATATGTCTTTTCCACTTAAAACTACCACATCTCAACATGCATTGAGTAAATGAAGGACATATATAAATTGTAAACATGAACTGGAGCGCCATCTAGCAGCTGGTAACGGAAATATTTATTTTTAAAGAAGTATTCCTGAGTTCAATCGCCCTACCTGTGAACAATAAGTTAAACACTCCCTTTTGAAAGCCCAATTCAACTTCACATTACTTTTTTTTCAAGTGTTCTTATGAATCATCAAACCTCTCTAATTTTCTATCCTGTTTATGCAGTTTTTCATCATTTGTCCTTGTGATAGATGTGCTTTATGGAAAAATTTGAAAAGTAAAAATTTAGAAAACCAAAGTGATGTTAAATACTAAAAACAGCTGGACTTTGTGTATTAAAAAGGTGTTTCACTATTGTGAAATATGAGGTGAGTGTCCACAAAAATGTATCTGTATTTGGGGATTTATTCATCAATCAAAGAAGAAAACTATTTACGAGTTGGTGAAATGTGATCATGTATTTTGATCTGAATAAAGCCCAGAAGTTTGTGAATTTGTGAAACGATAAAATAACAAAACAATATAAATATTTTTAAACCAGATAATAAATCTGGATGAACGACAAGCAGACAAATATACAAATGATTTATGGAATCCATCCATCCATCTATCCGTCTTCTGTCAGGCTTATTCTGTTCAGTGTTGCGGGGCGCTGGAGCTGATCACCAGTCGAGTGTGGATGAGGGCAGGATACACCCTGGGCAGGTCGCCAGTCTGTCACAGGAAAAACACACATAGATTGACAAACAACCACACACACACTCACATTCACACCTGGGGGTAATTTAGTGTCACCAACTGACCTCACGTTCATGTTATTGGACTGTGGGAGGAAACCGTAGTACCCGGACGAAAACCCACTCACATAAAGAAGAACATGCAAATTCCACACAGAAAGGCCACAGGCCATATTTGAGCCCACAGCCTTCTTACAGCGAGGTGAGAGTGCCAACCACTGTGCCACCATGCAGCCCAGTTAAAGAAATATGTAACATAATACAACAAATGAAAATCAAAATAAATCAAGCCGTGATTCACTCCTGTTTTGACACATGAAGACAGATTGTTAAAGTTAGTAGATTTGATAGTAGAATGAGTAATATGCTATAATAATTATAACTCCAATACACTCCACTTTCAGGGTTTTATTTGTCTTTAATATTAACATTTGATGTTAGTTTCCTTTTTATTCCTTAGAATATACTCAACTGAAATTTGAAAACACATATTGAATGATGTGATGCTACAACAACAACAACAACTACTACTACTACTACTACTACTACTACTACTACTACTACTACAGCAATATAATTTATGTTAATCTGATGCTGATGCTGGATTTACAAGACAAGACAGATTACAAACCACAATACTGTGCTGTTAAGTTAAAAGTGAATTAAATAATACATAATGTAACTTTAATCTCTATGCATGAATAGCATATTTATTTATATTAGATGATTAGTTTGCAGGTTGTGCAGATTAATTATTTGTATTTTATTTTATTTTATTTTATTTTATTTTATTTTATTTTATTTTATTTTATTTTATTTTGCCGGTGGTTTTGAGCAGGCGGATTCGGAGCAGAGTGAGAGCTCTTCACTCCCCGGCTCCTCTTCGACAACAACGTCTTCCACGGGGCTTGTCGGGCTGCGGGTTTCGGGACGGAGTGAGAGCTCTTCCCTCTCCGCCCCCTCTCGGATCGCTCGGCTTTGACGGGGCTTGTCAGGCTGCGTCACCGTGTCGGCTGCGGAGCGGAGGCGTCGGAGGAGACGCTTCATTCCCGGAGGAAGAGCCAGCAGCAACAGCAGCAGCAGCAGGGGGAGCCACCAGAGGAGGGTGGGGACGACGTTTACCTGGTCACAGCTACTACCTGCCGCCGCCGTGTCCTGTGAAGCCCAGGTCGCCGGGGGGGGGGACGAGAGACACGCTGGCTTCCCTCAGGAGTAAGACCGAGAAGGCTTTAAAGGTGAGTCCGGGGGAGGAGGCACGTTACGGGGGAAAGACGCTAGCCCGACACCGACAACAACAACCAGCGATCACCACCTTTCTGCAACCCGCACATACTTTAACCACAGTCTCCAGTGTCTTTAACAGAACATCAGTGTTGTCTATGGCACAGAAACGCATTTTAATTTAAATGTTTTCCCCCCCGACATTCCGTGTCGTTAACCAACGTTACAGGAAGCAAAGCCTTCACCTGCTCACTGGCGCCGCTTTACAACAGGTTCCCAGCAGGATTCGTTAAAACCACACTGGTTGTCATTGACCCTGCTTCAACTTTAATGTCTGTATTTGTGACTGGTGTGCAGAATATCGCCTCTAGAAGCGAGAAAAATAATCCCAGAAGAAACTGTTGATGAAGTGTCATCTGAACTGCATTATTGTACACACGTTTGTAAAATTTCTTGTTATTATTGATTACCTTCAATCCAACACGTGCTTTTTTCCCCTCACAGTCAACTGAAAATGCTTTGCAACAACACACACGTACGTTAAAAAACACCATTATCTGCAGCTGATCATCACAATAGCTTATGATAATAATAATATACACATAATACATCCCTGATGGGAGGTAGAACCTCTGATTTCAATGAACTAACAGGTTGGGAGGTTGTTGTAACTTCAGCTTGGTGATCCTGTTGGACTCTCTGACAAGTGCTTTTTTGACGACTAACAAGAAACCCAGGAGTGAAGATCTGCTATAATCTGCTCTTACTCTTGGTCTGGAGTCTGGACTTAGTAATCTGTACCAGATTACGCCGTTTAATGGATTTTTTTTTTAACTCAGACCTGTGAAGACACACTCCCAATAGTCCATTTTGCTGAACATAAGATGATAACTGATTTTCTGTAACTTCTTCAGGCAGAAAGACATCTGTTCACATTAGATGTCTTGAGAGTATAGCTGTGGTTGCTTTGGAGAGGAGAAACATCTGATCCGCAGCTTTTATAAAACCTCTAAATACACAGTTTATGTACATTTGTAGTGGATGTTTTTTTTGTGTTTTTAAGCAGTTGGGTCCTCATCGGACAGGGAGCTTATCAGACAGGACCTGGGGCGCCCGTGAGGTTCTCAAAATTAGATTTATACATACCGGTACAAAAAAATGACCAATGAGACGCCTTTAAGAATCTATAGCAGAACTGAGAAACAGTCCTGTCAGACTCAATTTAGTCCAGAGGCTCCATGCAGCGAAAAGATTGCCTTGATTGGGTAACCAATCAATTACCTTGATTCTTTAAAGTTTTTTTGTTGTTGCATAGAGTATATGTGATGAAAATGTCTATCTTTTCACAAACCCAAGCTGGTATAAACAGAAATTACCACATAAAGTCAATTTTAGTGATACTTTCTGGTGGAAAAATACAATGAAATGTCCCCTCAAAAAACCCTTCTGTTGCATTATGTCTGTTTTTACAAAGCTACCCCGGCGTGCAAACGCTTGTTTGCTTGCAACGATCTCAGGATCTCTAGTCCTAATAAATCTTTAAAAAAAAAAAAAAAATCCATTAAAATCTTTACAACTTGCATGGTGGTTTGGCGGACCGGATTGGAACCTCATGTGGGACAGTTCTGGCCTGCGGGTCTTGTGTTTGACACCGCTGGTCTTTTTTAAAAAAAAGTCATGGATTGGGAGTAAGTACAATATTATTACACACAACTTTGATAATCATTCGTGCATGAAATTTTTTTTTATATTTTCAAGGCATTTGCTGTCTTACTTTAGCCTCTGCGTCTCTATTTGCACTTGCAAACCAGATTTCAGCCGTGGTTACGTAACAAGCGTGACACAGTCAGACCGGAATTGGGTGGGACAAACAGGTCTAGGTGAGGTGGATACTTCCCCTCGCTAATCCACGCATTCAAGCAAGTTGTCATTGTCGTGGCCCTTTACAGGATCGCCAGCATTGTTCCGAGTGCTGCTGAAGCTGAGAATGTTTCCGCTCCTCGTCTGTCCACAGGATGCCAAGAAGGCCCTGACTCGAGGCCCCGACATGAGCGTGACGTCGTGGTTCCTGGTCAGCAGCTCCGGCACGCGCCACAGGTTACCACGGGAGATGATCTTTGTGGGCCGGGATGACTGCGAGCTCATGCTGCAGGTGAGCGGCAGGCCGTCCGTTGGAGTTTACACAGCAAACACCGGCAGAGTGCCACACGAGGACCCACTGGCCTTTCTCGGTAACCCGCGAAAAAAAACCTCCCGCGCATGTTGCATTAGCCCGGCGAGACGCATAACTGTGTTAAAAGCCAGAAAGGAGGGGAGAGGCTCTTCAGATGCCTTGTGTTGAGTGTTACCCGGTGACGGCGTGTTCGCCCCAAACAGCAACTTTAAAACGTGACTAAAGCACTCCACTGCGTTGTTTTTCCATACGCGCTCTCCTGTAATCGCTTTCCCTTTCACCCTATAGTTAGCCCAGCGAGGCAGGAATGCTGCTTGTTTGTACTTTCCTCAGTTTGTGTGTTATGCTGAGAAAAGCCCAGCCGGCCACAGAAGCCAGTCGTATTGAAGCATTTGTCCACATTTTAGGCGTCGCCAGATCCAAGAAAAACCTCAGCCTCTCATGTGCACGGACATGCTGCAGACTTTCTCTCTCCCTTGCTCTCTCTCTCTCTCTCTCTCTCTCTCTCTCTCTCTCTCTCAGGATTGTTTTTTGGACTTGGCCTCCAGCCACTTTCAGCCTCAAATTGTTTTCAAGCCCTGAATGTTTTGGGGTTTTTTTATGTCGAGAGAGCTCAGGGCATTTTTTTTTCAGTCTGTTACATGAGAATCTGGTTCGGCGTGAAAAGCAGAGTTCTAAATGGAATGCTATCAAGTATCACAGCTTTGTCTTCAATGTTTGGACCTTCCATGACGACTGCTGTCCGGTCAGAATCCTTGTGTCCCGGAGCTGTAATCTGAAGATGCATAATGTTTAGAAGCTCATGTTTTACCTCCCGATGTCGGGGCAGCGACGGCCTCACGAGTTGCTTCCAATCCAAGAGGTCGGGTACGACTGTGTTCGAGGGCGGCGGTGATTTTTCCAAACGAGCCTGGCAGGCACCTTGGGTCTTTGTGATTTATGTGACTGTGAAGCGAGCGGCTAATGAGCAGAAAGGAGAGCGTCGGACTGATTCGCTCACTCGGTCGGTGTGCGAGCTAATTGCTGGAAGCATATTTAGGGAGGAACTGGAACTCTGGAAAAAGAGTTAAGCAGAAGGGAACTGTGCAGATGAAGTCGTTGAACTTCGTCGACCACAAAAATTCAGAGGTCAGAGGCGATCCTTTGATGTGAGGTCCTAAATTAATGATCACGCTGAATGACTTGATGATATCTGGTTTTGTCAGATCAGTGTCTTTGGTCAGATCAGAAGGTGATTTCTGCTGTCGTCAATCAATTTGCTCGTTGGCGACGTGCAGACATCTGATGAGAAGTTCTTTTTTTAACCGAATAAAACGGCATTATGTGTCGCGCAAAACTGAATGAAGAGGTCAAAGTATAATTGGGAAAGAAAATACTAAATCAAGATACCTTTAAGCAGGCCTCAAACAGGCCAGACGAAACACAGTTAATACTTTTTGAAGTATTCATTCAGTGTTTTTTTCCCTAAAAGATTTTTTATTCAAACTTTGATGCAGCGATATGATAAAAACCAGAGTAAAATGTTGCTGTTGTTTTAATGCTTCACTGAACAAAACCACAAGATTTCTTCCGGGAGATTTGTTCTCACGCTTAGATTCTAACAGCAGAAGGCCATGGAGTGAATGAATAGCAAGAAGCTGTTTCAGAATTGTTCCGTAAACTCGTTCATAACCAGGATATGAAGGTTAAAAGTGATGCAGTGAAGTCACCAGTTCAGTTGCTCAGTTTCAGGACAAGTTTATTTCACACTTGTCGGGATCAGTTTGGTCAAAACAAACCCTGGTAAGACCTCTGCATTGTTGTGATCTATTTCTGGAAGTGTTGAACCAAGAGGACCAAGAGTCTTGCTTGAAGAGTCTCTTGCCCTCAATCTCTGGTGCAGTTCAGTTAAGGTGCAATTGAAGTGTGAAAGCAGCACAGACCAAAGAGACTAAACCTAGCAACCACTTGGTGTGAATCCCACCTCTTTGTTGCACTATGACAAAAAAAACAAAAAACGTTCAGTCTCTTCCTGTCTTTGCAGTCTCGCAGTGTGGACAAGCAGCACGCGGTGATCAACTACGACCTGAACACAGACGAGCACATGGTGAAGGACTTGGGCAGCCTCAACGGGGTGAGTGAGTCCAGAGCAGCCGCCTTGTATCCTGTGACGAAAGCTCCCCCGAAGGCTCCGGCCCTTCGACGCGGCACACACTGAGCCACAGTCTGTGTTTCTGTCGGTGGTGTGCCAGAGGCGCTCGGTTGAGCAGTAACAATGTGGAGAGTTCCCTGCTGGCCCCGGACCCTGTGTTTAGTTTCTCTCTCTCCCGCTGCACCATTATCCCACCGTAATCCAGAGTTGAGCAGTGGGAGAAACCGTTCATTGTTTCCAGAGAGAGCGTTCCTTTTTTGGCCTCGGTAACCACAGCCAAACTAATCAGAGCAGAACAGTAACCGAAACCCCCCCCCCCCCCCCCACCCTGTTACCTTTGTGTATTCACCTTGGTCGTTCCTTCACAAGTAGTAATTAGAAAATAGACAAAGAGCTCTCTCCTGTTCTCTCAGAAAGCGTTAATTAAAGCTAACTGAACTGATACGCAAACTGTTATTTATTTCCAACCGGCGTTTCTTTTTAGAAACTTTTCTAAAGCGGAGACTGCCGTTGCACAACTGCATAATCTCATCAGAGTTTCAAGGTGCTGATAGATTACCTTTCTGTGGGAAAAGCACCTTACAGCATCTGGGTGCACGCCATGAGGAATTAGAGCGCATTACCTGCACGTTTACTTTTATTGGTCAACAGTCTGATGAGCTTTTTTGACTTTCTTGCAGACGTTTGTGAACGACCTGAGGATCCCGGACCAGACCTACATCACCCTCAAACTGTCAGACGTCATCCGCTTTGGTTATGATATCCTTTTTATTTTAAAACTAATTTTGTATTCACTTACACTGTTTGCATTTTCTCCCGTTCTCCTCGGTGCTCCTTCACTCCATCGGTATGTTAATCCCCTGCAGTGCTTCAGTCAGGAGGTTCAGATTATGGTCACTGCGGAGAGAAAAGCTCCTGTGCCCTTTGACCCCTCGCAGTTGAAACCTACTATTGGTGAAATATTGTTCCGATAACAAGAGGAACAATTCATTGGAGTTACAACATATTGAAGAAAAAAGAATCTCATCAGAAACTAGCTGTGTTATTGTATCGTGATGTTGCTCTTTTAAGGAGTGTCTGCATATTAGTGGTGTGTTTGAACAGCAGGGTGATCTTTGATCTCCCGCGGAGGACAGGAGATGATATACAAGCGGCACAGTCGCTGTTCTTTAAGTGGCACATGTGTGTCCCTCAAATCTCTTTGCTGGCGAATGTGATGTGTCCTTCCACTTGATGCTTAAGTGTGAATATATATAAGGAGATTGGGATGATTAAACGCTCGCTGTTGGACTTTAACTCCTTGCTCACATGCCCACGTGTATATCCTGGAGAGGAGTCAACACAAGGTCCCAGAGGAAGCTCTGAAAGTAAGTAACACTGGCAGCTGAACGGTGTTCGGCTGTATTTTAGATTCTATTAATACTTATATCACTGATCGATTTTATATTTTCCATTGCATGTTTCCAGAATCACTCTTGATGGAATGGGTTCTTTAATCTAGTTTTGACATCGAGCTTTCACAGAAGACATAATTACATGTTGTTTGTAAGTGAATCAAAGCGATTTGAATGAAAAAGCTCAGGAAATAATTAGAGGATCTCATTGCACTGAATAATAGTGACGATTTCACAACATGCAACTTTGTTTGTTTCAGGCTTTAATTGTGATGTAATGCGAACTCTATTTGTATTGCACATTCCAGACAGGAGAGTGCAACTCGAGTAATAAAAGGAAAACTGTTCCATCCCCTGTAGATTTGTCCCGGCAGCTTGCAGCGTGGCGGCTAATGGCAGCATCGCTATATGTTTCTGTTCTGTCTCAAAACAAGGAATGACTACCGTCATTCATTCCTGTGCCTTAAAGTAAACCACATAACTTCATGAGATGTAATCAATCCTCTTCACTGCCCTCGAGCAATTCCCCTGTTGAGCATCCTAATGCTTTGCTTTTTTTCTTCTTGCAGCACTACGTCATCAGTTTAGTTCTTTGTGTTAAGTTTAAGCTTCAGTGGTCAAAAGGCCAATAATGTAAAGAGTTTTTTTTCTTTCGGTCCTCTAAATGTGAACGCTCACTTCTCCAACCTGAGTGAAAATAACAAACAAGGCTTTGTGACTAAAATGTGTCCGCTCATGCCGGAGAAATATCGAATCAAAGACAATGAAGTGTCTGGTGTGTTTGCGAGGACGGTTACATCTGTACTGATTGTTCGCAGAAGATAATTGACATCCTGTTCCCCCCCCCCCCCTCATCTCTCATTGTGTGTACGTGTGTGTGTGTGTATGTGCAGCATGAGAAGTACACCAGCCAATTGCAGCTCGGTATAAAAGGCGTGGAGGCCAAGGCCAGGGAGAAGCAATCCCCCCAGAGCTCGGAGAAGAGCAAAGACTCTTTTCCCAGCGTCAAACAGCAGGACAAGTCTGAGCGCAAAGCCCAGTCACTGACAGGTAAACGGAGCCGGACAGATACACACTGACGGCAGGATGTGGGTCTGCTGATAGCTGCAGCGGGGACATTGTTCTGGCTTGAACTGAGAAGGATTTGAATATTTTGCACACACACACACGAGGAAGAGGAAGTGTTTGTGTCTATGTGCTGTGGCCGTAGATCCCCCTGATAGGACGGCTACTTTTATTAAGAGCCTCCATGGTGTGAGATTAAAGCTGCCATGTGAGCTGAAGAGGCAATCCCGCGAAGAAAAGAAATAGACCGAGAGGATTGTCGGGATGTGTGAACATGAGTAAGGGATTCACAGCCTCGCTGAGGGGGTGAGGAGTTGAGGACGCGCGGCCTTATCTCGCTCAGCCACAGAGGTGGGGTGCTGCCAAGCACGCTGCCGATAGGTCAACACGTGTAGCAGAGGGATTAGAAAAGCTCAGCGAGATTGTTTGGGGTTTTTTTTTTTCTACTTTTTTTTTTTTTTTTAGCCAACTTGGCCCCAGTATCTCTAACTCGCGGTGGATTTGTCACTGTTTATATGTGAATTTGCTCTCACGCCCTCGCCGCTCAGACAAGTCTTGGGTAAATCATTTCACAGTGGAAAAAGTCAGGGAGGTTTGAGTTCAGCTTTGTGAATGAAGCTCATTCACACTTCTCTCAAATTCCAGCTGTTGTTGATGTAGCCATTCTTGCCGTCTTTCTGCTTCATCATAGACTCTGTGAGCTCAGAGGGAAAAATTCCAGTGCCTAAAATGGGAATTTCTTTTCTCAAGCGACTTGGAGTAATTTACAGTCGCGTTCTTGATCTGTAATGCCGCTGGACTTTGTTTTGAGTAGTACATCTCTCACCCGGATCTTACAGTGATGGTACTTCCTTAATCCATTGAAAACACTCGCGTTTAATAGTTACTGTCTTCACTCAGTGTTGTTTGTTCTCTGAGATAACTTAAGTATGGTCGGCCGTTTCGCTAAATGTGCAACCACATGAAGATAAGGCTAGTTTTTCACAGCATGTCTAAGAAAATAAAGACGCATTTGTGTCACAGTGGCTGCTGACAATAAGTGCTGTGTGTTAAGTTTAGCAGATAACCAACTATTGTCCCCTTAGAGAAACACTTCTCTTTCTAAGGTTTTTTATTTAAGGGAGCACATGTTCGAATGTGGTGGGGGATTTTCTTTGCAGCGGAATATATACACTAATGTTTTCTGTGCGGCTCCGTTAGTTTGACTTGAGGCCTGTGGAATGGTGTACGATTAAATCGACAATGAGAAGCTGATAAATACAAACATGAGGCCTGTGGGCCAAAACCAGCCCACAAGAAGCTCCAAACAGGTTGGCGAACTGTAAAGATGTCAAACTTGATTTTTTTTTTTTTTTAACAAATTACCTTTTTTAAAGATTAACAGATACAACACTGAGACCTGAGTTGAGATATCGGAGATGCTGCCATGAAACATAGCGTCCTGCTTGCTAACGAGCATTCACCTCAAAGCCATGCTGTCAGGCTGAGTTTGTAAAATCATGCATAATGCAACAACTATAGGAGAAGTATTTTTTTTTTTGTTTACATTTTTTAAATCATGGGAAATGGGAAACTTTCATTTAATTCAAACTACTTAATTTACTACTAAGGTGAACCGTTGTTCTCTTAAGGCTATTATCGGATGGGCCCAAGAAATGACAGACATTTTCCCACATGTTTAATCTGAGACACAACAAAAAACAAAAGTTTGAATTTAAAGGCGATTCTGTCATGATTTTACCGGTCCGTTCCACTCCTCCCCTGAAATAAAATGTGTTTGACATGCCTACTCTCGTCCATTGTGGTAATAGCATATCTCTTTGTTTGTTTTAACATAACCTGACACTTTAGAGAACAAACAAGTCAAAAATATAAACCCAAGTAACGGTGAGAATAATTGTTAGGTGCAGCCATTCTAGAAAATTGCTTTTTTTTTTCTTTTTTTCCTGTGAGTTTTCTTACAATTCGACCAACATTTGTAAGTTAGTCTCACTTGTGTTGTGAGAAGGCTCCTTGTGTATCCTCTCTGAGTGCCCTCGCTCATTTTCCCCTGCAGCTGTACAGGATGTGGAGCGAGTCCAACCCTCCAGCTGTCTGCAGGGCAGGACTCCGCACTCGTACAGTGGCTGACTCACCCAGACCTACTTTACTCTGCCACGACCCGGGGCTGTTTAGTATTTAGAAAAGAGGCACGACATTACCAGCTCTCACACTTTAGTAATCGACCTGTTGCTTGTTAGTGTAACAAAAATCTAATCTCTGTTGTGACATAGTTTGTGGACTTTGCCAATTAATAAAGTGAGAACTTAAACATGACTCGGCGTGACTCTGTGTGCTTCAGGTGATTTCTTAAGCTAAATTAGGAGATTTGAACGAGCAGAAAGAAATTGTTGACCAACGGATTCTTTAAACTGCATGTTATCTTCGGGTGTGAACACAGCCTGACATATTCAAGTGACGTCTATAAAATTAGCTCTGGCCTGGTTCCTCTGTGAAATCTGCTGTCTGAACTTGGTCTGAGACTCCTTTTAAAACAGAAAAATAAATTAAATCATCTGAATGTATTTAATTCCGGATGTGTGTAGTGATGGAAACACTGATTATGTAGTAAGTCTGCATTTTCATTGTCAGAACAAAACAACGAGACGCAGTTTCAAAGCTTGCTGGCTGTTCTGCAAATGCAGAGCATCGAATATATGCAGGACATTGGGGATTATCGTATCTCAGACTTGTGTAACGGGGTGGGGGGGAGGTTTCCTGGTTTAGAATCTGTTTTCAGACCATTTGCTAATGTTTAAAGTCTGTATCTCTTCATAGTGCGAACAGGTGACGCCCAGGTTTATAGATTGTTGATTTTAACAAGTAAATATTCAACCGCAGAAATTGAGCGTGAAATGTTTTCAGCAGTTGGGATTGGCGACGTGCTTTTGCTTCATGTCAGTGTTTCTTTCTTTCCCAACATTGATCTGGAGCCAGAAATTTCACCACGAATGTGAACACTGTATTATTTTGTGTGTTCAGTGAACGGCGTTAATGCCAAGGAGACGTTGCCTCCCTGTTAAACTCTGGAGCGCTTGTTTAGTCTATCAGTCAGAAAGCTGCTTCTAGATTATCTGTAGATTAGTGCTGTATAGGCGGAATGACGTGTGTCCACTACCTTCAAAATGTGTGTGTGTGTTCAAATAAAAGACAAGAAGCCCTGATTTTGATCCATTGGATCAAAATCAGGGTTATAGTGTAGCCCCCCTGTAGGTTTTTTTTTTGGGGGGGGGGGAGATTAGGATTAGCTGTGTCGTCCTCACATGAGAAGGATTATGTTTTTTGTGGTTTGCGTGGTACAGTTGTTATCACAGTTTAACCCTCAGTACTATCTCTGTGTCAGGAGAATGTGTGTGGGAAATAGGACAAACCTTGAGGCTGCTAGTAGTGTAAAATTATGACCGCTCTCTGACGTTGTGCAACACTCCATCTTGACATGATTTGGTTTTTCTCCTATCACGAAAGTAAAAGCGCTGGCTTATAAATACAAAAGTATGCATATGGTTTTTTCACCAGTTTGTTCTTTTAAGGCTGTATCTATGATAATATGTCTTGTGTTTCCTACTAGCTGCCACAGATTCGCCAATATCCAAGCCGACCCCTCTGTACGGCCAGCCGTCCTGGTGGGGGGAGGATGACGACCCAGCCAACAAGAAATGCAACAGAGGTGGAAAATCACCAGAGCGGGGGTCTCCAGGTCAGACATCAAGTCTTATATTCTTCAGTTGCATGATGTGACGTTTACACTTTTTCCAAGCCACGCAGTTGTATATAATGCATTAGGTCCTAATCGGTTATGACACGCATTTTGTTGCGTCGCTGTCTGATGCGCTCTGTGGGTCACTGAGAGATGGATGGTGTTAAGCCCAAAGCAGGTCTCTGGCTGCCAGTGGTGGCCTGTCAGCCAGGCCGTTCTATGCCCGTCCAGTGGGGCAGTGCCTGTCTGCCTCGTGATGGATAATGACCCTCTAAGCTGTGACAGAGGGGGAGGACGAGTGATTGTTCTCCTCATGTTGCCCAGACTGAGCCAGATTATTCCCTCTCAGCTGCTTTCCGCTGGACTCCTGAAGTGATATGTGGCCACATCCAACTGGCATCCAGTTTGAGGGATGGTTTGTTTTCTCACCCTAATAGCTGGAAGGTTGTTTGTTATCTGTGGCTCCTATTTCCGGGATTCGTCTAATGAGTTCACAGGAGACTTTCTGAGTTCAGAGTACCTGGATATGTAGAGTTGTTTAGAGATTGTGTCGGATCACTAAAGTACTTTGTCCTTTCATTGATAACAGAGCCTGCTAAAGACTCAAGATATGAGGTCAACGGTTCTCTGTCGGACAGTCAGGCCAAGTCCATCTTCTCCTACCGCCGAGAACCCAGCTACTTCGAGATCCCCACAAAGGAACCGCTGCAGCAGCAGCAGCTGTTGCAGCGGCTTATCAAGAAGCCCGAGACGCAGGTTCATGAGGCTCCAACCAAAGACACGTCAGACCCCGCTCAGTGCCTCCCCTCCACTCCCACCCCCCCTGTGGTCCAAAGCCATGCCTCTTTCACCATCGAGTTTGATGAATGCACTCCAGGTAAAATGAAAATCAAAGACCACGTCACCAAGTTTTCTTTCCGTCAGCAGCGCAAACAGCCCCCCACAGAGGTGGTTAGCGCACCCACTGAGGTGGTGTCAGCAGAAAGCAAAGTTGCTGACTGGCTGGTCCAAAGCACTGCTAGCATGATGAGGAGAAAGTCACAGGCTGAAGACTTGTATAGCACAACGAGCGACCCTTCACATTTGAGGACCAAAACAGGTGAGTCACCATTGCACGGTTCAAACACCTTGCCTTCGTGAGAACAATGTGCTAACTGCTATTTGTTTTTAAACAGAAAACTATGATGAAGATGGCTGTTACAGTGATTCAGGGCACCCTCAAATCAATGGAAAGGACTTTCTCAAATCAGAACCTCGGCCAGCATCCCAGGTTTCGCCACAAACTTTGAGATCTTCCCCACCTCAACGCTTTCCCTCCCCTGAGTTCCCACAGGAACCTTTGACCTATTCCTCACAAGAGTGTCAGTCCCAGCAGGGTTCTGGCAAGTCTGATCCCAATCAAGCCTTCGTCATTGAGTTCTTTGATGATAACCCAAGAAAGAAGCGCTCCCAGTCCTTTACCAATAGCGGTTCTCCACCTGAGCCGTCAGGCCTCAGGCCTCAACTTGAGAAAGCAAAGAAGAGCGCAAACCTAACCAGTGAGAGGCAAGTCTCATCTCAATCCTCCTCCACTCCTGCAACGCAGCGATACACAATCCCCCTGAAGAGCCCAGCAGCAACCGGCCCTCAGAGAGCTGGCTCTCTTCGAAGGGAAAAGACAGAAGACCGGATAAGCACAGGCTTTTCATCCCGCTCGTCCTCATCTACATCAACAAGACCCTTCAGCAGCGTGGGCCGGAAATCTAAACTCGCCCAGGAATTTACTGCTGAATTACTCAAACAAGCAAAGAATAATTTGGCAGCAACCTGGGAGAAGAATACATCAGGTCCCCATAAAGCAGCGAAGATGGGAACAAGAGTAGCATCACAGTGTGACCAGACTCCCACAAGCCCTCCTCGGTCAGACAGTCATTACCAGCATCAGCAGACTTCATCCCCTATTCATAAACCTGTACCCCTCAAGGTGCCCATAATGCCCCTGGCACCACAAAGTGTGGAGGTCAGCAGCCCCCATGACAGCCTCAAAAATGAAGAGGATGACACTCTGAGTGAAGCAGGAACGTACACCATTGAAGCAGACATGCATGATAAAGAGCTGGAAGAAGCCCGGGGAAAGATTGACCAGGCAAGTTCAATTTACATTCAGTGTAAAGTTGCCTATGCCTAAAAATCACAGCCACAAAGGAGATGAGCTTTCTTGATTTTTGGATTCTATTTCCTGGTCCGACTAAATACACGGCCGGGTGCTTCTTTCCCATTTATTTGCATTTATCCACTTGCAATGCTTTGTTCTTGACAGGTGTTTGGTGTTGAGAGTCCAGAGCGAACGAACCTGAGTGAACCAGAAACACCGTCAGCATTTAGTCCTGTTGTTGTTCAGGGCAGGGAACAGCATAGGCAGAGTAACAGTGGGGAGCTGTGGCCAGCTCCAGATCAGGGACAGAGTCTGGTGAAGGTAAACCTTCCTGCTCAGGATGGGATTAATAAATGAATGGATGAAAAAAAAAAAAAAAGAAGCAAAATCACAATTTTAACACATGTTCTAAAAACACCTAATGAGGAAAGATCTTGGGAATAAACAAACACCGAAATGCAGAATCGGCATGCTTTGCTCACTTGATTTGCTTTCTTGGTGTTTCCTCTGTTTTCACCTTTTAATTTGTTGATTAACCTTTTCTGCTCTCATGGGAACTGGATTCGTCATTGTTTTGTTTTTTTTCCCCCACGTCTAACAGAATTATATTAGAAGCTATGTGACATACTCACTCTTGACACATTTGCAGCAAATTCATTTTCTTTTGTCTGTAATATTAACTCTCTTTTAAAGACACTAAATAATCTGCATGTTTTCTCCCGCTGGTTCAGTCATCAGGTGCGGTTTTACAGGGGGGCCCTAAGTGGATGTCTTGCTGGGCCAGCTTGGCAGACAGCTACACAGAATCTGGCCCTTCGTCTGGCCTCTTTGACATCCCTTCCCAGATGGAGCTGTCAGGAGGGGGTAAGCCACCTGACGAGACATTAGTCTATTTGAAATGATAATGAGACACCCCGATGAATATGAATGATGCTCACTTTCACCGTGTGTGGTTAATATGCATTCAACCTGCTCCCCTGCAGCACGAGGTACAATCATCCACAAGGCCATGCTCAGCCAGAACCACGACAGCACGGACTCCAATGGCTCAAGAACCCGGCGTATCCTGCCACAGGTCCCGTTGGGGGAGACGAGTGAAACCCCAACTCCCAGCATTCATGTTCATTATGACCTGCAGTCAACGTTCGACCTAGAAGACAGCAGCTTAGACGCGCCCAGGTCTCGGGACGATGTTCACAGATTAACAGTGCAAGACGACGTGGAGCCCGACAGCCTGAGCGACGCCAGCAAGTCTGATGACGGATCCATCGTCGAGCGGAGAAAAAGGCCTCCGTCGGACGGTGACGAGACGCTAAATGGGGACAAGGCGAGACTCTCATCCAAGTCTACTTCTTTTTATATTGGCTCAGATGAGCCACTGTCCAAACCAGAACAGGGAGACTCTAAATCCAGCACTCCCAAGGCAGAGAGGAAACATGTAACCAAAGCATTCTCAACAGCCACCCTTACCAAACAGAGAGGCAGTCCAGACACAGGAACTATTAAGTCTACAGTACCAGCTTCTGTCCAGGGCCAAAGGACAGAGAGTCCTGAGCTGAAAGAGGGCACGGTGTCCCCGTTGATCAGGCAGGAGAGCTTCACCAAGGAGCGTCCCAGCAATGCCAAACTGCCCCACATCTCCAGCCAGCCGACTCTGAGAGACCCTGACCTTGGATTGTTTCAGGGAGTGAGCAGTCAGGATACTCATTCTTACCTGAAAGAGACGGAGAATGTTCTGGCTATTTTAGAGGCCAAACTCCAAGCAGGACAATCGGGGGCCACGCCGTCTCCTGTAATGGATTCTCTCTCTGGAGAGTCTGATGTGGACACCTCCAGCACAGTCAGCCAACATAGCAACAAGACCAAGACCAAGCCAAACACTTTAATGAACAAAACGTTTACCAGTGGTTTCCACAGAGAGAGATCTTCAGCGAGTATAACCAGTCAGGACTCCAATCACCAATCCACATTGTCAGAAAGACACTCTTCTCAGGGAGCTGGAAGCAGCAATAAGACTGTGTCAGTCAAGAGACCCGTTGGACTACGACGTAGTGTGGGCAGATCCGGCTCAACAGACTTGAGCGACGACCCTCAGAGCTTGCCTTACTCTGATCAGGAGTCCAACAGCCATCGGACATATAAGAAGTACACCGTGCCCCTTCAGAAGGAGGACGGAAAGAGCTCCAGTGTGTCTCAGGCTTTAGGTCGTGCCAACAGTTTGTCCGCCCCCAGACCGACCCGGGCTTCTTTGCTCCGCCGGGCCCGTCTGGAGGCCTCCGACAACGAGGGCACAGAGACTGAAAGGCTGTCCCAAGAGGCGGGCAGCACCCAGACCAAGCATCCCCAGGAAGCCAAGAAACTGTCCCGGCTGGATTTGCTGGCAATGCCTCGCAAGCGGACGAGCTCCTTCAACACGCCCAGCGACACCGAGGCCGGCAGGCCCACGGGATTTTCCAACCGCAGCACCGAGTATGGTGGCAGCTCCGTTCGGAGATCCTCTGGTCCGGGTTCAAAGCCTCCGGAGAGACCTCAGAAGGCCGGGCTCAACAAGACCCCGGTCACCCGGACACGGTCCAGCAGCGCCAAATACACCAGCAGCACAGCAAGTAAGTAGAACACTGACACACGTGTACTTACTGAACGGACTGTAAAACACAGAGAAGAAATAATTCAGCCCCTGGTTTGGGAGGGCAGTCACAGCGGTGAATTGGTTTGAATTAATTACAGTCCAGTTACGACATTCAAACTGTGCCTCAGTTCTCTACTTGTGCTGCCTTTTGTCACGAGCCACAAGCAGCACAAGTAAAGTTCACTTAAATGGGGCTTTCACTAACATAGCTTATACTCACCTTAATCCATTTTCTTTATATAAAACCCACAATTAACTCAAAGTAACTGGTGATTACCTCCGACTTAGCACGTATACTTCATGGTACACGTGATAATCACTTGTGGAATTGTACTGTGGAAGTTGAGTGCTAATTTTGATCATTTTAAGTCCTAAATAGTGAGACGTGAACGATGTGAAGATAAGCACTTCCACAGTACATGCCTGTCTTTTGTTTTGGGGAAATGTTTTTTTTTGGTGACCGTGACATACTTGTGGTGGTGTTTTTTCCTCGGCGTTATTCTTTGATGGCCTCTTCTTTTCTCTCCCGTCTGTCCTTGCTCTCCCTAACACAAACAAATTCACCACGCCAAGGCTCCAGGAGGCGACAGAAAGGCTCTGACTATACGTCGACCTCCGACGAGGAGTACGACTCAAACCAGAGCACCCCTAAACACAAACGCTCCCAACCTTCCTCAGCTTCCCACAGCCCTCGCAGTCAGCCGCGCGCTCGGCCAGTGGTCGCTCTGCGCCTCAAAGCTCGCGCCCAAGACTCTGAGGAGGAAAACCACAACGGGCAGGCCTTGCAGCATTGGTCTTCCCACAGTGCTGAGATTGCGAGGTGAGAGAGATTACTGCTCAATATGGCCTTTATGTTCTTATTTATTTGTTTAGATATGAAAAACTGTGTTAAAGGCAATTTTAAAATTTTACACAAGGAGAAATGGGAGAAAGGTGAGGCAGCAGATAGAAACAGGCAGCTTAACATCTCTTCCAAACTGAGGCCAACGGGCGGCGGGAGTGTTTACAAAGAACAAAACATCCAAGGGCCCCTGACTCAGCATGTTAAACTGGCACACTGACGCCGCGGCACTCTGCTGCCGGATGGAGTCAAAAATATTGAGCAGTGGAAAGGGCGTCCATCATTTCGTCAAACATCTCTCAGGGCTGAGACAATGCAACTAAGTGTAATCAATTGTTTGAAAAACTGCATTTTGCGATTAAATGTACTCATTCATTCAAAATGACCAAGAAAGAACTTTACACAATAATGACGTGTTCACCGGCTTGTTGAAAGTAAATAAGATGAACAGAAATGTTGCTTTTTTTTTTTTTAAATGTGTCCCTTTCCCACAGTGGTTAAACACTGATATCTTTTTACAGAGATTAATATCTATTGTTTCTAAGGTTGAACTGTGAAAATTAATTCAGAAGTTTGTAACCAGAGGTTAGTGTATTAAAATCTCAATAGGCCTGGATGTAGAACGTTGTTATTCTAAAATTGGGCAAAGTGGAGGGTACCATAATAATCACCCACATACTTCATGCTCGTTTCCTGGTCCAGATCAAAGTTTAGGAAAAGCGGGAATAGCTGCTGTAATGACTTCTGCATTGCAGCTTTTGCAACAGTGTGATTAGTCCAACACAGGGAATGTTGGATTATTATTGAGGGATTTTTTTTTTCCAAGATTGGAACTAAATGAAAAGTTTAAGAAAAATGGATGAAAACAGCAGAAGCACAACAATGAACTGAGATGACCTCGATAAGCTCACGCCTCGTGCTGCATTCACGCTCGAATTAGACTTTAATCTAACGCCATCAGAATACCTTTGCAAGCAAGCAGAGACCAAACGGACTCATTCTTCCTGTTGAATTATGGCAATAAACCTAAACCTCTTTTTCAAAAAAAAAAAAAAAAATGTAGGTTCTCCCTTTATTTATGTGTGTGCTTCCTGTTAGATTGAGTCAAGACTTGGCCAAAGACTTGGCCATCTTGGCCCGAGAGATCCATGACGTTGCAGGCGAGGGTGACGCACAAAACCCTGAAGCTGAGTGCAGCGCGCCCGTCTCTTCAGTGACTGCTCATGAGCAGGTACATCATTTATCATGACTCCTACTCTGACTTCTTTTCTAGTCTGCCAGAACTGTTGTAGTTTTACAAAGTCTTTATTAAAATTCACTGGTAAATCGTGGTTCCAGCTGGTCCAGCGTATTCCAGAGGCCGGGTTGAACCACCAGAGAGTCCCGCCGAGTTCTGCACCGGCGAGGGAACGCGAACAGACCCACTGTGACTCCAGGCAACGGGATCGAAGTGGAGACGAGGTCTCGACGGCGCCTGCCGCTTCGCCTAATCGGCAAAAACGTCTGCGAGCGACATTATTCTGAAGTCTGAAGTTTCTCCCGCAGGTGGACAACGTGCTGCTGGACCCCGTGTCTCAGATCATCGTGGTCATCCGAGAAAACACAGAGCAACTTGCTGACAAACTCAAGTGAGAGACGAATGAAAGGAGACTCTTGGTTGACACGCCTGATCTGACTTTATTGATCCAGTCTGACAACCAGACCGCGCTGAGCAATAATCTCATTAATCAGCTCACAGACGGATCCTCTGACTCACATCATTTAGGGAGGAGCGACTGATCTAATCCTCTGAGTCGATTAGACACAGAACTACTTTGTATGATTTAAGCCTCAGTGTCTTGTATTTATTTATTTTAACCACTGCGTTTGGCTCCATACACACACAGGGTACTGTTCCAGGACAGGATGGATATCTGGGAAGAAATTGAAGCAAAGGTTGAGTCTGACAATGATGCTCCTCTTCTCAACACTTCAAGCAAGGTGGGTTCCAGTTTTTAATCTATTTTCAATGCACGGATGCTCTAAGCTGCTCCGTGTGCTCGTCAAAGTGCTCAGATTCGGCCACGCCTACAATCACTTTAATGCGGCTCAACATCAGCCTGCATCAGAGAGGAAGTTCCTGCACCAAATGCAAATTAAATCCAGTTATTTTCCAATTGCTTATGACAGATTTTGACTTCGCTTCATTAATTAAACCTGGTGGCAGAAGGCTACAAGTTGGAGGCGCAAAAGCACAAGATGAATTGAGAAATGAAAACAATTAAAGATGATGTGTGTACTATCAAATGTGGTAGCTAAGATCCATTTCTCACAGAGGAATTCTTTGTTGTGTTAAGTTTGACATTGTGACTTTAATGAAATATCTGGCAGTGTCATGCATGAGCATAACAAAGAATGTTCACAATGAAGATTTGTTGGTCAGTAAATGTGAATGAAACGTACAGTAATTCTGGGAATTGGGAATTACCTCATTGAAAATAGAGGGTTTTATTGGTATGGTCCCTAATTTTCAGCCAAATCTCCAATTAAAACTGAGCAAAGATGGTTTTCTGTTTTAGGAAATCACGTCCATCCTAAAGGAACTGAGGAGAGTTCAGAAACAACTCGAGGGTGAGTCACTGACCACAGAAAAGGTGTTTTGTTTTTTGTTCGATATCACTTCATTATCTAAACACGGTCTCGTCTGTTCTCGGTGTGATTTCAGTCATCAACACGGTGATCGAACCCAGCGGGCAGCTTGACGCCACCAGGGCCTCCCCGGTCGACTCCTTGTCCTCCTCGTCAGGCGCTCGCTCCTCTATGCCTTCGTCCTCCAGGGACTGGAGAACTGTGCACTCGGTCTCAAAGCGTGGCGGCGGGCCGAGGCCCGGCGAGAGCGTCAGGAGAGCAGCTGTGACCCCGGATGACCTCAGGGAGGGATATTTAGTCTGAGTGTGTGGCGGCGGCGAAGCGCTTCTGCAGACACAGGTGCCAGTCCACCGTGCAACGAAAAGAAACCGGGGGGGAGGAAGTGAGACTGAATTAACAGAAGTGCATCCTCCTGAAAACCCCAACCATGGACACTACTGCACTACACACACACACACACACACACACACACACACACACACGTCGGTGTGATGCACAGTCACACCCGCACTACAGGCCCATGCTGAGGAGGTGGTGGTCTATTCCACGAAATCCCACCTATTAAAGGGCCTCAAAGCTATACTTGAAATCTGCGCGCCACAAATCAGCCTCACTATTTGCCAATGACACGAGCAACACAGCTGATTTCTAAAGCTCATTGTATCTTTCCTAATTTATCTGAAAAAGCGGCCTGAGATTTCTCCGTGAAATCCTGGAAGTCTTTCTCATGTCGTGACGATTCACGGGTTTCAGGTTATTAACAGGTGCATCTTCAAAGAATGAGAATATCATTGGAAATTGATTTGCTTGGTCAGTATTTTCTAAAATATAATATTACTAAATATTGTCTATTACTAAAATTAAAGAAAATATATATTTATAACATATGGAGGAAAAAAATTGGAAAACATCAGATATTTTGAATATTCCTACATTCTGAGGTTTTCAATTTTCCCTACTTCCAAGCTGAAAGGATGAAGACTCAAACAAGTCTTATTCTGAATTATTTCAGTCTCATCCGCTCTTGTATGATATTCACATTTTTTGACATGCGTGTGTATTTGGTTTATATTTGTTCTCAGTAGAAACTTAGTAACCGTCACTGCATTTCTTCACTTTTTGTTGTCTTTGTGGAGAAGATCGCTAAACAGAATGTAAACAGTATTTATTAGTCGCTGTGGTGTTTTCTAAATGACACAACATGACTTTGGGAGAGAAATGGTGACTTGTTGTCGCTGGACATGTTGATGTTGGATCCCACAGATGCTACAAGCCACTTCTTTTTGTGTGCGTTTGTTGTGGTTCACAGTCTTATTTGTCCAGACGCTCACTCCGTCATTCAGTGAGGCCATAAAACACAACGTGGGAGTTTCAAAGGCATTCCTGACACTCAATGCTTTGAGAAGATTGTTTTCTATTCCTGAGGAGAGACGTCGGCTTCTAAGATTTGGCCAAAGACGATACATGACGTGTCATACCGTAATTATAATTTTTTTTTTCTGTCTGTGTTCCGCTGATCGCGTCACATCCCATCGCTCCGTAAGCGTGTCGTTCTCTACGCTACACCCTAGTAAGAGATCGTTTCCTCAGTCTCTGGAGTCTCTGGGTCCTGTGACGAGATTTTAGTTTGTTGACAAAATAGACCACATGAAACTGTAACTACCAAACATGTGATGACATCCAGTACGTGTTTCGAGATCCACTCGTTCTACAAATTACCTCTCAGTCTTGCTTTTTGCACTAAGGTAGTACAACATTGTCCCTTCGGCCTGACGCTGTGCTGGATACTGTACGGGCCTCAGGCGCCGGCAGGATGTTTTGGTTCTCTTCTTCTCGGTCCAGGCTGTACATGTGATTGTAACTGGGCAGTACCTCCAAGTGCCCAGTGGCTGTGTGGAATGTCGTCTCAGCAGCAGAGTTACACTAGTTGTTTACAAAACTCGGCACAAATTGATTGTTTTGATTCTTTTTCTCCTTGAACGTATTGCTGCTATTCGTCCTCTACAGGATCTTTGCTTTATTCCTAGTTCCAGGACTTTTCAGTCAGAGATTAAATCTGAGTCTGTGTTCCTCTTGGTTCAGTTTCTGTTTCCGTTTCTTTGCAAATGCAAGTGATTTGTCAGTCTGTTTATGTCCGTCGTCTCTGTGTGTGAGCTGTTAGCCGGTGATTGTTGGTTTGTTTTTTCAGAAATAAATTTGATTAGTAAACCTGTCTCTGTGTGGTCTGTTGTCCTCTCACGCTGAACCCCGATTGAAGCCGAGCAAACACACCATTGTGAAGCTGAAGTGAAAGTAAAAAGAGGAAGAGAGCCGGGATATATATTTAACAGCCCGAAAATCACCTCGGCTCAGTTTCTACCGACAGCTGGAGGGGAAGAAGCAGCATCTGCTTTCTGTGAGTCACTTTTGCTTTCATTGCTAATAAAACAAACACTATTGAACTGTTTCAGCAGCGGACGATTAGAACTATATGTTTCCATAGTTTCCTTATCTTTTAATCGGTCTCCGGTAGATGAGCAGAGTTTAGATTGAACATGCCCACCTCGTACGAACGCCTCCACGACGGTCATGAGTCAAACAAGCTGGTAGGACTTGCTTATCAAACTATTCACTCCCAAGTTTCTTTCTACTGTTAAAAAAAAAAAAATTCCTTTTCTCCTGAACTTCACACCGATAGAACTCGACCAGCTGCGTGGCTTTAGTTGTGGTCTTGGCCGCTCTGACCATGTTGGGGATTTTGCTTGCCGTCGCTGTGCTGGAGAGACCACCACCACCCCCCGACAATGGTGACGTCCTGCCCGGGGCAGCTGGTGGGAGCAATTTATCTGATGAGTGCAGGTAACTTCCACGAAACATTAAGTCATACCGGACACTGCAGGAAAACATTATTTTATCCATGATGATGTAAATAAAGACCGATAGTGTCTGCAGAGGCTGGAAAAGCAAGTTTGCTCATTGCTCAAAGGTCACCGCTGAGGGTCAACTGCTCATGCTCATGAGGTGCATCTGATGGTAAACCTATACCATAATGAATGTTTTGTACCATCACTGCAACTTGATCCATAAACTTTGACAGCGTTACTCCAAAAGACCTGGGCGCTATGAACCAGGATTCCTCATTTTCAAGGTTGAACGTTTATAAAAATCGGTTCGTAAAGTGACCAATCAGATTATTGGGGTGGCACCATGGCAGCTCTGCTCCTGTCTTCAACCTGTTCAAATATTTAATATTACACTCATTCGAAAAAACAAAACAAAATCCAATGTTTTGTGTGGTTGAAGGGAAGCAGCTGTGTTGACGTGCTGCAGCTTCCTCTGTTGGGTTATAACTGAACTGCAGGAACTACAAACTTTCTACCACAAAAAAACCAATAATTCTTATTTTGCATATAACCAATAATCAACACTTGTATTTATAATATTAATCTATAGTGTAAATCTCAATTTCCGGTGTACAACTGTTCTCTATGGTTATGAGATATAATATAGTACCATCATTTTCAATATTTCTGATAGATCCCCTTTTTATGTTTGGGAAATGCAAAAAGAATTACGATCAACTTTTGCTCGATTGTTTTGATTTTATAGCTCCATCCTACACAGAAGTCCTAAAGTATCATGTGCAATCCTCAAAAAAGAAGCCTTTTCTGTCACGTTTGACAACAAATTACTGACATTTCTTAATTAATGATTAGTGTCTCTAAATTTCACGAGATTGTTTTTTCCCCTCAATTCCTTTTCCAACAACAGATTTCCCTGCTTTGTCCCTCAGGTTGACCCTGGTGGAGAGCATTCCTCAGCATGTCAAATATAAAGACAACGTAACACTCGGGGTCCCTCTGGAAAAGGCCTGGAAAGATCTCATCTCCGTGGCAACCGACCAAGTGGACATAGTGTCTTTTTACTGGACGTTAACTGGGGAGGACATCAACGTGAACTCTTCCTCTGACAAACCTGTGAGTGATGATCAGCTGCAACTGAAGACAAATGAGAACGACACTCATAAATGGTCTATTAAACTTATGTACTGGGGAAATGTGAGTCAGAACAGTTTTGTTTTTTTTATCCCCACATTTCTCAGACACATAGTAAAGTAAATAAAAACTGTTTTGTAAACAATGTAGAGCAGGAATTCTCTCTGTGGAAGGAAAATACTTATAGGATAATTTTTTTAATATATATATATATATATATATATATGGATTGTACATTACATGATGTGACTAACTTGAAAAAAAGAGCTGATAAAAGTCAGTGGATTCAAATTATTGTAGTGAATTACAGGAATGCGTGACTTTGTAATGTGCTGCTTCCTGATGCTCAGTCTGTTGTGGGCAGGGAAGGGACATCCTGAGAGACTTAGAAGCGTTGCCCTCCAGGAATGTCTCTGTCCGGATGTTGACCAGCATCCCCTCCGTCCGCAACAACTCCACGGATCTGAAGCTCTTGAAGCAGAAAGGTGGCGGGAGTCGCTCCTGATCGTCACGTGAGTTCAAGTGTTCACTCTCCTCTCCTCACCCGCCACCTCTTCCTTTGCAGGGGTTCGGGTCAGGAGGGTGAACTTTGGACGCCTGACCAGCGGCGTCCTCCACACCAAGTTCTGGATCGTTGACAGGAGCCACGTGTTTATTGGGAGTGCCAACATGGACTGGAGGGCTCTGACGCAGGTAAAACACAAGTCGACACAACTCGGTGTGTGTCAATGTCTAGAAGCTGACGGAGCGCGTTGGATTGTAGGTGAAGGAACTGGGAGTGGTGGTCTACAACTGTTCCAGCCTCGCGCAGGACCTGCACAAGATCTTCATGTCCTACTGGGACATGGGACTGTCCAACAGCTCCCTGCCAGAGCCCTGGCCTGCACAGTATGACACTGCCATCAACAAACAACGTCCCCTGCTGGTGACAGAGGGGAACATCTCCAGCAGCATGTACCTCTCAGTGAGCCCATGTTTCACTTCATTCTTAGTTGTTGTTTTTTTTTAAAGAGGAACTTTCTTAAAATCAACGGCAGAATGGAGTATATCTTTCTTATATCTATATTTCTTAGCTCAGGTCAGAAAAAGGCCTTTGATTAATAAGTGAAAGCATAAACATATAAAAACCAACGGAAAAATAAGTGATCAAGAGAAAATGATACAAGTGGTGGAGCCCGGGTGAAATATGTATTTCTCTTAGTATGGCACATTAAACACTATTACAACAACACAAAAATGTGTCTCGCTCAAAAACAATTGTCTATAAAAGACACAAACAACTTTAAATTACTTAGAATAGGCAGATTTGATTAAAAAAAGATGAGAATTGGCCATATAAAGGTTGTTTTTCTTATATAAGTTGTGTGAAATAAACATATTCATGAATTATCAGGCTGCATGTTCAGTGTTTCCTGTGTATTAGATTGGACAAAGTTGAAGTGCAAGTCAAGTGGGGCTCTGTAGCATAGTCATGCTACACTTTACCACAGAGACAGAAAATACAATAGTGTCCTCAGAGTAAAATCAGGAAGTAATCAGACTAGTCCTACACTTCCTGTTTAAATGACTGTAAAATGACTTTTGCATCCTTCTTTATAAAATAATGCCGTGTGAACCAGTAAATGTGCTTGACAAGCTCAGTTTACACAAACCCAATGTTTTTTTATAGTCTAGTTATTTGGTTATTCCCCCACGCAGGCCTCTCCACCACCGTTCTGTCCTCCATCCAGGACTTTGGACTTGGAAGCTATTCTCTCCTCCATCTCAGAGGCTCAACACTTTATCGACGTGGCCGTCATGGAGTACTCCCCCATCACTGTCTTCACCCAACCTCAGAGGTGAGGCGGCCATTGTCTCCATCCTCACCACATCTTCTCTGGTTTGATCTCATTGCCTTGACATCTTCGTGCACCCGAACAGATACTGGCCTTTCATCGACGACGCCCTCAGGACGGCCGCTTTCGATGCAAAAGTGAAGATCAGGATGCTGATCAGCTGCGGGCGTGACTCCGATCCGACCATGCTGCCTTTCCTGCAGTCTCTGGCGTCGATGAACTCTCCTCAACATCACATCCACATTGAAATAGTAAGAAACCACGTCAAAGAAGTACATCTACACGACAGATTGGCCAGAAAATCTTTTTTTTGCTTACATGTTTGTTTGGCTTTTTTCTTCAGAAATTGTACACCCTCCCCATGGGAAACCAGTCTGATATTCCATACAGCCGAGTCAATCACAACAAGTACATGGTGACTGATAAAGTGGCCTACGTCGGTGAGAAAACCGTGTTTTTGTGTTGTATTTGAATTCTATTGACCGTGGATTATTGATAGAGTGAAGCCACTTGGATCAATCATTGACCAGACGGCGCGGTGTCCCTCCGCCAGGTACCTCCAACTGGGCCGGGGATTACTTCATGACCACAGCCGGAGTGGGCCTGGTGATTTCCCAGCATGCCCCTCACTCTGAGTGGACGACGACGCTGCAGAGCCAGCTCAAGGCGGTTTTCAACAGAGACTGGGACTCACAGTTTGCCGTCCACCTCGACGACGTGGGACACAACCCAGACTGTGCTTTAGCAACATGACCACACCTCAAGTATTTTGGGGGGGTTTTGTCTCGTCTTTTGTACAATGTTTATTTTAGAGGTGTTTCAAACAAACTTTTTAATCGAGATACATTAAGATGATCAAGTATGTTTATGAAGTTACAACAGCTGCAAAAAAAAAAAAAAATAGCTTAAACTAAATGTATGCTTGTGCCAGAAGTCAGTACTTCTTTTCTTGACAACAACATGAAACTGAGGATTAAAAATAAGACGGTTTGGTGAGAAACAAAACATGCGCAAGTTCAAGTTTTGTGACCTCCAATTCCGTCAAGTATTCATCATCATTCCTTTTTTAAATTATATGTTTTCCTCTTCTTAAAGACAAAATAGAAAGAATTTGTGTTCAAATGGATTTTTATGATCGCATTTCTGCAAGTTACCTTCAATTATATGCTCTGGTCCCCTCAAATCTTTATTTTTACCGATTTATACCATATAATCCATGTCTCTACTCTGTAATTCTATGAATCTGTATCTGAATGTATTTACGATTAAAGTTATTGGTTTTTTTAAAGATATTTTGTACATGTAAACTGAAGAGATTTCCAGCTATTGACTATGTAATAAAATGTAACTGATACTGATTGTAATATCCACTGGTCATTTTACTTCTATATTTCTAAAACCCTTTGCTCCTCAGTCATTGTCTACAGTGTCTGATTGCTGCTCCCTGCTCTGATGTGTTTCACATGTACCTGAACGTATGATCACCTGTGGCTGCACTTCATATTGGGCTTCAGTCGTGTGTCTGTTTTCACTGTTCTGATACATGAGTTCTGCACGAGGCATGATAGGTGGTCCAATAATAATTTCAGAACTTAATGTACCAGCTCCACGTGTGTTCAAATTGAGTGCGCTGTAGACGCTCCTCCCTGTCAACAGGGGGCAGTGTAACTTCTCGTGGAGGCAGCGTCCATGACGTCAGAGGGCGGAGTTCCTAACTTGTAGTACGTGTGCTTCACTGCGGTTAGCTTCAGTGGCTAACACCTTTAGCACAGTACAAGTCACAAACATGGTGCTGCTGGAAAATGACTCGGTAAGAACAACATTCATACAGTTACTGAACCGCTCCTCTGCTGCCATCGAACGAGTCAAAGCCGAACACGGCTTTCTGCAGCTCAGTTAGCGTATCGCTAAGCTAAACGTCAGATTTACAGCCGCTAGCGTGCTAGTGTTCGGTTAAATCTTCACTTGTTAGGCTGATAATGACGTTAACTCATCATTTACGGGATAATATTATACATTACTCAAGAACCAAGCTTTATTTTATGTATTTTCTATGACAATAATGTGTTGTCGGGCTAACTAACCAAAGTTGGTCTGGTTAGTCGTGTGTTTTGGTTGGTTTCAATACAGTGACTTACTCGTTATCAGGACTAAGTGGAATTTGCTCTGTTAAAACGATTTAAGTCCTCACATAGAGGATCTGGCAGTTTGATTAAACATCCATTCGCAAATGTCAGCGTCATCACATGATCGGGCGAGGTCACCCTTAAGCTGATCAGATCTAGATTAGTTTCTTTTTCCTCCTTCTATGCTGCCTCCTGTCTTGTTTTCCTGCTCCAGCACACCATATTGTACCGAGGGACTCATGATGGAGACACGTTGTGTGTGTGTTGCAACATTTCAAGTGATGTAGGAGGATTTCTCTTCAGAATCCGTGTTGCACAGGCTGAGCCACAGGGAACCACTGGGCCGCCGTATTAAGTGTTGACTTGCCACAACACGACTCATTCAACCAGTAGTCCATCATCAAGAAGCTGAAATCTGTGGATCACATGTGTTGGTGCAGGAATTTAAGTGACGTATAACACCAAGCCTCCCAGGACTAAACACTGAGCTTAACGTTTGTAATCAGTCTCTTCTCGAAATATATGTTTGAAACCGCAGTCACCTTTTAACCAGTGGATCATTGAAAGGACTGAAGTGGTTGAAAGGACTCTGTCACTCCTGCTGCCCTGGGCCACAGTTGAACAGTAGCCGTCTTTGTATATTAGACTGTCTCTGTACGTCCTGCATTCATTTATAATTTTGCGTATGGGATTTTGTAATCTGGGATCCTGGAAACATTAACATTGTCTTGTTTTCTCAGTTCCTCACAGAGCTGACACGGCTCTTCCAGAAGTGCAGAACATCAGGCAGTGTCGCCATCACGTTAAAGAAGTGTGGGTGTCCTCCCTTTTGATTTTTTTTCTTTTCTTGCCAACCTATACAGGCTTGTAATAGGATCTTCTTGTTATCGTATTTCCAGATGATGGCAGAACCAAGCCCGTGCCCAGGAAGGGTCACACAGAGTCATTTGAACCCGCTGACAACAAGTGTCTAATCAGAGCGTCGGATGGAAAGAGGAAAATTAGCACAGTGGTAAGATTTGTGTTTTGTACATAGTCTGCCCTGCTGCTTTATGCCCTGTGAAGTTTAAGCAGCAGTGTAATGTGGTTCATTACTCCAGTGGAGTGGTACGATCACAATATTTTTCTGACACATCCTGCTGTTATTTTTGAGGTGAAAACACTAAAAACCCCAGACTTTTTTCTGACCTTTTTGAGTCTGACGTCTCTATTATGGCAGCTGAATGCATGACATTTCTTTTAAATGAGTGAGGGAACGTTTCATTGTTAATTCATTTTTTTTCTGTTAATTTCTCAATTCTGAATTTTTCAGGTTAACACCAAAGAAGTAATCAAGTTTCAAATGGTAGGTGAAATTATTCTTTTTTTTAACAAAAATAAATAAATAAAATTGGGGTTTAAAGCTTCTTTTATCATTGTATTTTTCGCTAATCTTAATTTAATGAATCCCTCATTACTATTGCTTAACTTCCTTTCTTTTCCAGGCGTACTCCAACCTCCTCAGAGCTCACATGGATGGACTAAAGAAGAAAGACAAGAAGAGCAAAAGCAAGAAAACCAAAGCCACGCAGTGAGCGCGAGACTCTTTGAAATAACATTGGGTACCTGAACTGGCCAGTGCGATCTGAGGGAGCGGAACGCAGCCCCGCTCAGCCTCAGGATCACTGTTCATCCACCCAGTCACTGCTCAGACATTACGCCATCGCTTGCATGGAGACATCTCGCCCCCGGCCGCCTGCTGCCGTCAGTGACTTGCAACAGGAATGCCCGAGGGTGTCACACACTGTGCGACGCAAGCCAACATCATCCAATCTCCCAACATTTCTGCTTCAGAACCCGTTTTCTCTCCAGCCGAGCTGCACCGTGGAGTGTTTCCATCAGAGCTCCGCCATTCACAACCCTTCATACTGTTTAATTGTTTGTTTTGGGATGTTTGTGGAAGGACCTTTTTGATTTTTTTTTTTTTTTTTTTAATTCAGTTAATTTTTTTTCCATGAGGCCTCAGAAATACGACTGAGAGTAAACTCATATATTTGTTGTCCAGTTTCACTTGACTAAAAAACCCCCGATTTGAGTCAAATTAACGTTAACGTTCCCTCCCTTCTTTCTACATTTGAATGCCAACACACAAAACTGTCAATGATCAAATGTACTGTGCAAACGATGAGTTAAACGTTTTACTGAAAGGCATGTTTGAGTACAGAGACAAAGCTGTAATTCTAATAATGGCATTTCTGTTAGTCACCAGTACAAGGCAGGTTTACCTCCAGCCACAACATTTTGTTCTTCGCCCGTTTTGTCCCGAGTCCTTGTTGTAGTGGAGGAGAACAGCAGTGGGGATTTAAGTTGGAAAATAAAGTGCTTTGTTACAAGATACTACACTTCTTTTTTTTGTTTTTGTTTTTTTTGTCCACTTCGTTAAACCAGCCAACGACAAGAAAACACGTAGAAAACAGCACAGTAGATACACTATTTACACGCAGAATAGAAAGAGTCCGTGCGGTGGAGCGGCGGCTCATAGCGCCGTGTTCTTCTTCTCCGGTCGCTCCTTCGGGGAGAGCGCCAGTTGGCGCTGGCGGTCGCTCTCCTCCTGGTATCCCTGCTTCATCAGACCGGTCAGGAACTGGAACAGAGTCTGCATCAGGAACAATCAGGTGGAGAGAAGACGTAAGATTAAAGTATCTGTTAACACAAAAAGTGTTTTCTAACAAAGTTTTATCTCACGAAGATCAACTTGCTGAATGCATGACATTTCTAGGATTATTTAGAGACATCACTTTCTATTTCCTCTATTATGAATCTGTCTCAAGCAGGTACTTTTACCTACAATTCAAGCTACTTAAATTGTAATTCACTGTTACATTTAAAGGATGAACCATGACAGAATATGTCCATAATTTGACTTATTGAAACCTTTCATTCTTTATTTTTGTAGCTAATAAGTTTTAATGTGGAACATTCCTGCTTCATATCTCTATGTATTCACCATTGTGTAATTTTTATACATTTTGTTTGTTGGAGGAATGAGATTTGGTTTGTGGATATTTTATACTGATAAACTGAATTAAATGCTTTCTCTTGAAATCCAAAATGTTCCTTTACCATTAATCGAGTACAATGCAAGCAAAGTTACAGTAGATGCACACAATTTCAGTAATTAAAAAAAAATCATTTCCATCTTTGTATAAATCTACTTAACATTCAAAGGATTACATGTCTGATCTGAACTTGGGTGTTCAATATAAGCACTCATTAAACAAAAAAGATTTTCTTTTAAGGCTAAACACAGTTTAAGATTATTTATTGTAGTGTTACAAACTGGCCACTAGAGAACAGTAGATACAATTATTAAAGGAGATAAATGAGAACGTTGCTGATGTTATTCTTCCTCACAGGATATTTTCTAGAAATCTAATAAACTGAACTGACTTGAGACAAAAGATATATATATATATATATATATATATATATATAATTCTAAGGACATACTATCCAATACCAGCATTACTTCCAGGAGTCTGGGGATTAATAACACAAGGCATGTTGGAGTGACATAACATGTTGTGACAGAGCCATGTTTCATCTTCTCAGAAAGCTCATGTTTGGTTCAGTGAGACATGAATCGTCACATCAGTCAAGCTTGTGCTGCACTGAGTCCCGTCCCGAGAGAAGTGAGCCGAACACAGACTGTCACCGCTGGCAGGGGATTCCCCTACAACAGGAGGATGTTGAGATCTCTGAAGAGCTCATGAACATAATGGTGTATTGAAATGTGACATATTATATCCCCAAAAGAGAGGGAGAAAAAAAAAGACAAGAACACATTCATCACAGGAAAAAAGGAAAGTCAAATGTTATGAAAAGAAACAAAAAACGTCTAACAAAACAACAATTACACTAATGCACTCACATGTATGGGATGAGAAAAACAGGAGGTCAAAACAATCAAAATGACACCCAGAAGTAAAGTCAAAAGTTTTAAAATGACAACAACACGTACAACACAAAAACATGATAAGTGAAGTGAAATGTCAAGAAGGAGAAAGAAACTAGTGAAGCAAATATTTGATTAATTAAAAAAATTATCAGAAATTCATTAAAATTAGATTAAAATGACAGCAAAGCACAAAAAAAGGCGTCAAATTGAAGTCAACTTTCTCGATAAGATAAAGAAAACCCAATATAAAGTAAGCAAAATGAGACATTTTTCAGAATGAGCAAAATGGGAACAAAAAAAATATCCTTCAAAACAATTATAATGAGACATGAGAGCGATATCTAGTGTTTAAAGATGAAGAAACAAAAAAAAAATTGTAAAAGGACAAACATGAGACACAACATCCATATAAAATGAGAATGAGCACTCAGTTAAATGATGATGTTCTGTTGGTCCCATTCTTTTAGTGAGCCTGTGATTGGCTGAGAGTGGAGAAGGGGGCGGGGCCGGAGTAAGCAGTGTGCTCCTGGATGGATAATAGCAGCTGCAGACCTCCCTTGCATTTCCATGACAACAGAAGTTGATCTCCTTTAATATCCTCCATGAGGTGTCTCTCATGGGACACTGTGTGGGACATTTTCTTTGTAGTTTTTTGGGATTTATTCAGAAGAATTTAGCCATTAACATCCCAAGATCTAATCGATGGTAAATGACAAATTATCCCTGAAGATTTCATGCAATTCAGATTATTAATTTTTGTCAAAAGTTGTTAAGATACATACATACATACAAACCAATAAATAAATACACGCAGATGAAGACATAACCTTCCCCCCAACTTTTGTTAGGCTAAGGTAACAATAAGAAGTGACAACAGTACAGAAAGAGAAAAAAACATTCTAAGAAACACAAATTAACCCACGAAGTGACAAAATTGCAGTATATTATGAAACGATAGGCTGCAAAGTGACCACAAATAAAAAAAAGTTACAAAACAAACCTCAGTGTGTCACATAACCCACAAAACAAGACAAACTCCTACAAATACCAACAATGAAGACGTCCAAATGACCATAAGGTGACATTTAACATACACCACATCAGCCATAACATTACCACCACCTGCCTCCAGCCAATGAACTGCGGTGCAACGTGTGTTCTGACACCTTTCTGTGAGGACCAATGTTACAGAAGAGCAGTTGGTATAATGGATGGGGTGTTCCACCCCCCCCCCCCCCCCCCCCCCCCCCCCCACCCTCACTCCAATGCACATCACGTGCACATCCCTCAGACCCAGCTGTGATTGGTGATTGAAACCGATTTCAGTTCATGTTGCCTTTCACAGTGGGACACACACACACACACACACACACACACACACACACACACACACACACACACACACACACACACACACACACACACACACACACACACACACACACACACACACACACACACACACTCTCAGGCATCGGGTCCCTCACCTTCCACGCCTCCTCCAGCTCAGCGGTCCACCTGTCCTTCAGGATGGGCTGCACAGCACAGATGAACTCTGCTCCGACGTACTGCAAAACAACACCGTCAGACACTGGCGCACTCACGGTGTGGCAACAGAAGCACCTCGGTTATTATTTGCATGAGTAGGCTGTGTTCGCATTATGCGGGCCGGCGTGTGCGTCACTCCATTCAGATCCTTTTACTTTCGGTGGGTCTCGGTATAATGGCGGGTCTAATAAAGAGCCGAATTTAGATTCATCCAGAAACTAAACTGCACCTCACAAACAGGTCTTACACTGTAGTACTTTGGCGGGGCGTTGTAATGATAATGGCTTTTTCCCAGCTCCAGAGCCAGAGCCTCCAGCCTCTCCAGCTGGTCCAGTCTCGCCACACTCTTCTCAATAAAAGACATCACCCTGAAAGAGACAGAGAGAGAAAAAACAGTCAGGGAGAGACAGCCAGCCTGATTGATTGGCCACTTAATAGAGAATTAGCAGTGGGCGGCTCTCAGCAAGAGTGTGACACTCATCTGCGTTGAGAGGCTGCAGGGGGCATGGGCCTGGCGCTGTTGGGTGACGGGCGCCATCTACCGATTGTGGTGCACAAATAATGGCTGCTTAGCATTGGTTGATCACGCAAAAGGTAAAGGTTAGAGTATGGAGCCTTTATTAGAGCACATATTGGCCAATCAAGCACGCCATGGGGTGCTTGATTGGCCAATATGTGGCTAGTTAGGTTTATGTTTAGGGTTATGTTTAGAGTTGGGGTTAGGATTAAGGTTTAGGCGGTGGGATCGACAGATCTTTGCACAAAAAACAGATCCGATTGCGCAGAGCACAAATCGCCCAAAAGCTCTTTGCAGAGACTCCACTGGTCTCACAAATGGCAAAAAACAACAACAATAAATGTAATTGATTGTTTATGAAAGCGACTGGCTAGCCAATCTACAGCAGCTGAGATGGGAATGCACAACTTCATTATTTTGCTTTTTTAATACAATTACACTTGACTTAAGTTTCTGAAGGATGAAAACTGTTGTGAAGCTGCTGTCTCTCTGTCCTGCACAAATCAAAGGTGGAAAGAGCCCTGGAAATGTGTACTCAAGTACAACTACTGTTAAATTGTTCTCAGTTACAAGTAAAGGTATTGTTGATGCACAAGTACTCCTCTCAACGAAGATTCAACGTCTATTAAATTTCATTGTTGGGCGATATATAGTGTCGTTTATAGCAAAAGCTTAATTTAACAGAAAATGGTACATTTAAAGCACATTTCAAGTGAACAATGCAGTTTATGAAAAAAAACACTATTATGTTTTGATGACTAAAGAAAATTACATGAAAACAACTATATCATATTCAATAAACCTCTACAGAGGAAGTTTAGTTTTTAAGCTGGATGAAATATCATCATAAGCAGTTTTTAATGTTGTTTTTACAGCATGTAAAGTGTTTTAATGACTGCCTGTGTGTGTGGACTTAAACTTCTTATGGAGGAGCTGCAGCCTCATTTTCAAAATCCATTACCAGACGTGTCCATGCTGTCATCTGATTTACAATTGTTGATTTATTTACCTGGTTTTTCAAGGAAGTGTTGTCATTGTGAGTTAGAATTTCCAGGGTTCAGTCTTTGTTAGCCTCTATCAATAGTCGCTATTGTCTATTCACAAATTATTTCACTGCTGCTGTCTGCATGTAGTTAAACTCAGCTGATATGCTGCTGCTTCTTATCATCACAAGTTCATAAATCTTTTTTTCTGTCAAGAAGTGTTATCTGGAATTTTACAAAAATTAAAAACAAAAAAAATTATCCATCCTCTTCGCTGAAGCATGAGCAGTGATGAACTGAAACCAGTGAGAATAACTTGTTTTCCCCTTCAAACTGATTTCATTTCCATCGTTAAACAGAGCCACACTGTGCTGACGCTACTTATAAAAGCTCCTTTTTGTTTTAGCAACAAATAAACAACTCCGCTTCTTCTTAAAGAAATACCTGAGTAACTCTGGAGAGTTCACCAAAGCAATCTCCTGTGCTGTTTATGTTTTTTTTTTTTTTTTTTTAAGTGGGGAAACCTTGAATGGCAGTATGGAGGACGACCACAGTGTCAGAGTGGGTTCAGTCCTTCCTGCCGTTATGGACGTTATTCAAAATGTTGTTCAAAACGTCCACGAGTGACGCCGAAGAGCCATTTGTGTTACACTAGCGACGCACAACATTGTTTCTTTCATCTTTTGTTCTTCGACTTTTACAATGACAAGGGAGGCTGGTCATATTGTGGGGTTTTTGTTGTTGTTGTTGTTGACATATTGTTTTTTTTTGTTTGTTTTTTAAAGCCCAAACATCGATGAATGGATAACAAGCTCTGCGTGTGCTGTTCAAAGAAATTTGAACAACACTTGAATGGGCCACATTGTTGCACAGACTGACAAGTTCTTTTCACGGCAGAATGACACTTTCAGTTTACTTGAGATGCTCTCCTGCCAGATAATTCCTCATTAGAGCAGTTTCCAACCTGGATTCTGGGCTGACAGTGAGTGACAGGAACAATGAAGCAGGTGAGGGAAGGTGAGGAGGAAACCTCATGCTCAGATATGATGTTTTGCGAAAAAAAAAAAAAAAATCAAATAGAATAACATCAGTTGTTTTATTAAAGTGCACACTAGACCAGGGGTGTCAAACTCATTTCACTTCTGGGGCCACAAACAGGGAGATTTGATGTCAAGTGGGTAAATGATTACCGTATAATATATAAATAACTTGAACTTTAAATCTCAGTCTTTGTCTTCGTGCAACCAGGTTCTAGTCATGACCAATATATGACTAAGAAGTTCACATTTAATGAAATGTCCTTATACCACACATGACAAACCTGGAATTTGAATAAAAGAACTGCAATTGAACTCAAGAGCTATAAATTAAGATTTATTCAGAAACTCTATTTGTTGCTGACTGTATATTAAAACTTACCAGGTATTTGAAAAGGAAAAGCATTATTTAATACAACAAAGCATGTGCATTTTTTTCACTCATCACTAGAACTTCAATCTGTTTCAGCATTAATCTCAACTTTTTTGGGGAAACCACCTCAGTTTTGCCCCTCCTTTAAACGTTCACAGTAATGGAGTGTGAGCGTCAGGAATCACCATCACATCTTAATGACAGGCTACGACCCAAATCAAGTAAAAAAAAGGAAACTTTATAAGTTCATTTCATGATGGCTGGATCAAACATGCGAACACACATAAAAAACATTAATAATAAACTGCAATTATTCTTTTTATGCTGTATTTAAACTTCACAAGACTGATCTCTACTGAGATTTAAACTGTGTGTCCTCAATTCAATACAATTCCAATCTAATATTCTGCGTCGTTCCTGTGTGAACTCAGTTTGTGAATCTTCCAGAGTGGCAACTTGTGGATTTGTGAACTCAAATCAAAAGGCATTACCACCTAATAACAATGATTTACAATGATTATTATAAGAACGGCTCACTTATATTAATGATTTTGTCTTGAATGCATCGTGCTTGTTTGACAAGACATCAGTCAGATTTGCTCTCATGTGTTGCGATGATGAGTGAGGAAGAGGAGCGTGGGACTGACCGCAGGCCGTGCGCCCTCAGCTCTCGGCTGGTCCGCAGCCTCTCCAGGTCCTCCACGTCTCGGAAGAGGAAGAAGACGTCCTTGCACTCGGGGTGGGTCTCAAACAACCTGTTGCCATGACAACAAACAGCAGGCCTTCAAAGTGACACAGTGAACAGCTTGTCGTGTTCAATCCCACGCTTGAAACAGAGTCCCCCCCCCCCCCCCTTGAGACGGTAGAACCGTGATCCGATACGAATCTCCACGTTTCACCTCATCACCCGGACATTGTCGCCGCCCAACAATTTCAATAGAGACCTTATTGTGACTTTCTGATCTTATTCTTCTTCTGCCTCCACGACAAGCGGCTGCAATCAGCGGCGGGCCACGGAGGATCTGAGAGTCTGCTATTCAGGGGTACCCACATCTTCATGTCTTACTCCCGTGATGAGCCGCCATGGCCCGTCAAGAGAGAGAGAGAGAGGGCTGGGACGGAGCCTCGGTTAAACGAAGCCTCCGCTCACCCCCTCTGATTTAACCCCAATCAATTCCATTAAGCAGAGAATTTAAGCGAGCTACCCTCCAATCAGAGACGCTTTCAGTCTCCAGCTGAGGTGCCTGTGATTAGTCGTGCTGCCAGAATGTGGAGTTACCTCCTCTGGGTGTGAGCCGTGCTGCGCTCTCAACATGATGCAAGGCTTCATGGTAATTCCATTTATTTTTTAGTTTTTTTAAGGGAGAGGACGACAGCACGTGTCAGAGGTTTGATAAATAGCTACAATGATGATGATGCCAACTGTTGTGGTCTGCACTTTGAAAACATGGACAGGGACACGTGCTGGAGTGACAATCTGCATCCAGCAATAAGTAAGAGAAGAATATGAAACTGTAATGTAACATGTAATGTACTTCCGGTGAAGGTTTCCGCAGCAGGACACATACGGCACATTGGAGGAGCCATCAGACTGAAGGAGACGGTTTTTCTTCGTACTTGGAGGGAATATTTCTCGCCACCTCCTTGTTGACAAGCAAAATAGGAGCTCCGAAAATCATCAGCATAACTTAGCATACACTTGCACTAATTAATGTTTGGGACCCGCCCGATCCTGGTGCGTGCAGGCAGAGATAGGGAGGCAGCTGAGAGGCAGGAGGCAGAGAGGAGAGACCAGCGCGTCCCGATTCCTCGCTCATGCTCCACATTATCGGGCAGTCGCCCGCTGATTCTATCACCACAATAATGATGTTAATTCTCTCTTCCTGTAACCATCTGATGACATTCAGGTCACTGATAAGGTGGTGACTGTTTGAACATCCCTGCACAGTCCACCTCTGCATCTGTACCACTGGCTTGCATGCATTAATAACGACTTCTAATTGTAGGTGTGGCAGCTTCAAAGAGAAGCTTATACCATGTATCATGTTTTTCTTTCTTTCTTTCTTTCTCCCCCCCTCTGCGACCTCTAGTGCTCTGAGTGTGGGGAGAAAAGCTTTTCAATTAAACCTCAAAAAGAAGGAAAGGTTCCCATGAATAAATGCATTAGACGCCTATACCGTGGTCCCCTCATCGACACATCAAAAGATGTAGTGTCCTCTTTAATAGCTCCCGTGAAAAAGTGGCCTCTAACAAGCAGATGATAATGCAGAGTGGTGTATAGGAATACGATGTATTGACGCTTTGACTGGGAACGAAATGCGAGCGAGTACAAAGTAAGTCATGGATCTACCAGACCGAACCACATGTGGTTGTGTTAAAGCATTGAAAACACAGTTGAACTCCGCTGCAGAGGTGTGTTTGGAGCTCCTGGGTGTTTTTCTTCACCAAAATCTAAATGAGGAGAAAGAAATCACATTTAAAAGTTGTAAATACAGAGAGAAAAGCAACAGCTCTTACTAAGCTGACCACACAAACTCGAAATTGTATTCCCTTTTCTGTGTGTGTGTGAGTGCTTGAGTGTGTGTGTGTGTGTGTGTGTGTGTGTGTGTGTGTGTGTGTGTGTGTGTGTGTGTGTGTGTGTGTGTGTGTGTGTGTGTGTGTGTGTGTGTGTGTATTGGCGCCGGGGCACACACGCAAGCATGCATAACATATGTAGACAATGCAGCAATCTAAATGGCTCCAGTGGAATCTTAATTGGCGCTGACACAGAGGTTGTATTCATTCCTGTGATGTGTTATTTCACTACTATTCTCATCCACTAAGTCCTATTTTGAGCAAACGAGACGGAGGGATGCGGCCTTTACCAACGAGGGAGGTGTTGAACGTTAAATTTGGAGAAGAGGGAGTGAAAAACAGGCAATTAGTGATTGTAGTTTTACTGTAACAGTGAATTTGGACGTACAGAGCCTGGACGGCTCGGGGGGGTGGGCCTCTGGTGGCCCTGACCTACAGATGACCTACGTGTTTCCAGGCTAACACCTAAGGTCAACCCCCTCAACAGTCCGGGTCACCCCGGGTATGCGACAACAGAGCCAACAGTCTCTGCTCCGTCTTCATCACCATACGCTTTCATTTGTTTCTTTTTTTTTTTTTAATCGCCTGCCAGTTGCCAAAGGGACAAGGATGTTTTCCCGGACGCTGGTTATCATCATAATGGATCAAATGAGTTTCCCTGATGGCTAATGCCTGTAATTGTATGGCGGGCTACTGGTTATGACCTGGAGAGCCGCGTTATTATGTAATGACGTTAAAGATGTGATATGAAGTGATAAGAATGGAGGAGGGGTATTCTCCTCCCGGCTCTCAACGAGAGGCTGTAGGTCACAAGACCGAGCGGGGGCGGAGGTGCAGGGATGCTCAGTTTGCCGCATGCTCAAAGGTCAGGCGCCATCGGTTGGGATCTGCCCCGGCTTCAGGTCTGGTGATCTCCGGGTTCACTGGGTCAGGAACGTTTCACAAAGCTGTCTCTTCAGATTTACATGATATTGAAAAAAAAAAATTACTTGAAGGTTCTGTTTTCACCTGAACCCCAAGTTTATCTTTATTTGATGTATTTACTGACAACCCAGTGTCGTCACATGAATGACCGTAACTCTAAACCCAAACAGCCAGTTTTGTTTCTGATGTTTGTTTCGAGGGATCTGATGGATATGAAGGTGAAGAGTTAGGAACCAAGTTGGTCTGAACTGTGGTTCTGGTCTAATGATGCTTGTCCATGTTGGTTCATGATGGTCTGAGGTTGACCTGAACTGGTCTACGTCGGTCTGATGGAGGTCTGCCACGTTTCCATCCTTGTTTATTCTTGTACATGCAGGTCCACACAGATCAAATACTTTTTGATGCTGAAACTGGTCGATGTGGTCTAAACTGGTCTTTCCTGGTCTGATGCTGGTCTGTGTTACTCTACGTTGGTCTATGTTGGTCTCCACTGGATTTTTGCAGCTCTATGCTGGTGTGATTCAGTTGTTTTGCTGATATACACTGGTCTGATGGAGCTCTATACAGTTGATACTGATCAGTGTTGGTCTACATAGTCCGGTGGGGGGTCTGTATAGTTCTGATCCTGGTCTGATGCCAGCTCTAAATGGTGGTCTGATCCTGGCGTCTGCTGGTTGGATGCTGATGGTCTGGTGGAGGTCTATACTGTCATGATATTGGTTTACAGAAGTGCATCACCAGCACTGACCAGCACATAAACTACACTGGTCAATTCAGTCTGCTTTCTATTATTTCTGTCACAACTGTGTTTTTGATCATATATCTTTGTATTTTTCTCTGCTGTACAAATTAGATGAAGACTTGATTTAGACGTTTATACAGCCCGAGAACGAACAAACAGTTTGGACATCTTACCTGACGAACATGATAATCCCAACTTTGGCGATGTCGTCGCGGATAACTTTCCAGGAGTCCTTGATGATCTGGATCTGGTCTTGGCTGAGGTGCGCAGCAGCTCCAGCAGCATCCTCCAGGTTCCTCTCTGCAAACTCGGATTTCGCTGCCAGACCTGATATTGCGCAGCCCATCCTTCATCCAGAGGAGAGACCGTGGCTGTGGTGTCGTTTGATTCTAATCCACGAGGGAGAAAAGAACCGGTTGTCTAAACACTTTAGTGCCGGAGGAAATGTGTTGGTGGCCGCATCTGGTTCGAGTGCGCGTCTCGGGCTGCGCTCCTCCTGTGGGTGTCGGGGGCGCGCGTAAAATCTGTGCGCGCACAGGATGCGCACACCGCTTCAAAATAATTCCCTCCAGATGACGAGCGCATGTTGCATGAAGCATCGAGCCTTTACTCTGAAAGGTTACTCTGCATGTTTTCCTGCGTCTGAAAGTTAATTTACAACCGACTTATTGCGAAGATGGTTTTTCTGCTCCGGTTGACCCGAGGCATGAAAACTGGACTGTCAGATTAATAACGACAGTCACAGGTGCTCCTAATCACACTGCAGCCTCGTGGTTCCTCCATTTTTCATCTGTCATATTTATATATTCCACATAATCGAGCCGATATCCTCTATTTATCTTATTCCCGCACCAACATGTGCTCACATACCTTATTTCAGTCCAAATCCAAGATAAAGTAGTAACTCAAGCATGGAATATATCAATCCGTGCATTTTTCTCTATAGCTGTGTCCATCTCAACACCAAATCAATAAAGCCATAAAGAAACAGTTTCTTTGTCAGAGACATGATTGTCAATTTCAATGATTCACACATATTCTGCGTGTCACAAAAAACAAACATCTGCAGTGAAGCATCTGTAAACGTGCTGCCATACTAACTATTATCTGTTCATATTGCACTATTTTTGTTTGTTGCATGTTGTTCGGTTGCACTGGAGGAGCTGCTGTCCACTTCCATTGAACACTGTATCATGATAATAAAAGCTTTCTATTTCTATAATGGCCAATAATATAATAACTGTCACTATGGTAATTAATTTGGCCATTTTGAATGTAATTGAAGTAAATGCTTCTCAGTAATGGAGAGGCGGCTAAATAGCAAGTACCCTAAATTAATGATTTTACTCAACAAACTCCACAAAATCTACAAAAAACGAAACAAAACCAAAACCAAATATAATTTCCAAGATATACAGCCCTGTTTATGTATTGTTACAATATTGGCTGCAGTTATTACATTTTGAATTTAAAAAAAAGCTACTCCTTAATATAATTTGTATTTAATACTATCTGAAAAAAAAGTTATTACATTATTGGCTTCATTACATTTCAAATGGCCCAAAAATATGTTATTGGCAGGTATTACGTTGCGGGCTGTTACGATACTGAAAGGTCAAATGTGTATCACTGCACAAACACAGAGACAGTCACCATGCTACCTGCATTTCTCAAACGAGTATTCTACAGACACTTATGAAAGGTAAATAGTTGAGTCTAAATTGGCCATAATGAGCATCTGGGTTATCTCTGAGAGAGACCAACAGTCATCATGAGCCAACGATGAAAAGAACAGACAAGGAAAAAGGTGTGGGAAAAAAACAACAAAAAACATAGAAGTGAGATTATAACTTTCTTTCAACGAGCACTGCCACCATAAAGCTGCTGGAGAAGTTAAGACAGGTTTACAACCATTCTAGTAAGTATTCTTGCTTGAATTTCAATTAATTTCAAATTTAAAAACACTACTGTTATTGGCTTTTTGGACTCGAAGATCTATTTGTGTATCAATTTCAAGCTTTCATTTGTGTTTTCTTATGCTTTATACCACCTTTTACACCCATGGCTTCACACTATAGTTTGTTGTTTAATGTTTCATGACATACTGGTCCAAGTATGTATTTGTTGAAATCTATTTGTTTTTATCAAGGTCTTATAATTAGAGAAAAAATAGAGATATTAAAGACAAATGACCACCCAATGCTCAGCTGAAGTTGGTGCTGGTGTTTCGATGTGGCTAAATGAATTGGAAAACCTTGCATTAAAACAACTTGAGAGACATTGCTCTCGCTACATAGAGGAAATGTCACAGGTTGCATGTTGAGAGCCATCATTACATTTTAAGATTTGATACAGGATACATTTCCAAGCAACCACAAAATAGACACCAATTTAAAACATTAAATTTCTATTTTTATTGAAAATATTGCAAACTGCATGTATGAAACGAAGCATCCGCTGGAATGGAAAAGTAAAAAGGGCTTGCCATCAGTCAAGTATTTTAATGAGGCCGATCCTTTCCCAAATATACAGTTTTATAAATAAGGTTCAAGAAAATATACAACTTGTTGAGAAAAATAAAGCTCCAGTGATGTAAAGTAACACTTTTACAAGCAGCAACAGTCATCGTGAAGGCAAGTCATTGCTACGACCAGGTGCACGAAGAGACGACGGTTCAGAAGGCAGCTCTCTTTGGCGTTTGGACAGACGTTACAGACAGATCCTTTTCGCTTTCCCCTGAAACTCTCAGCTGACAGTTTACGGTAACAATGTTATGGTAGCAAAAAACACCAACTCATAGATGTATTAATAAAGTAGAACTTAAATTTCATCTGGTACAGGTGACTATTTACAACTATTTACAGAACTTTTGTATTGTGCAGACAAATGCCCAGTGTATAAATATTGCAATATACTTTTTTTTCTGAAGACGACATGCTTTCATGTCATATCGCACCAACAACATCCCTTTTATCTTACTTTGGTGCAACAAATCGTCACCTCAAGTCTTCTAACCTGAAAACTTCCCACAAACTTGCATTTTTTTGACTGAGAGTACATAAAGAGAGGATGTTGACAAATAACAGTAAGTGTTTCAAATGCCATATTCCTTTTTTTATATATATATATCCAGAATGCACATCCTCATAAGCTCGTGCCGAAGCTCTGAAACTTCTGTCGTAGGCTTTTAACAAGGTTGCTCTCTGAGGTCTTCCCAGGAGCCCTTGGTGCACTCTCCAGGCCGTCCTGACAGAGGTCCTGGTCTTGTCGTTTGACAGCGGAGCTCGTCTTGGCCGGTTCCTGCAGGTTTTGTACTTCATGAAGCGGGAGAGAGCCGAGCATGTGATCCAAGGAGCTCCACCTGCACAGCAGGGGATGGAGCTGGGACTGCGCCTCTACCGCCACACTCGTTTCAGCCTCTGGTCGAGGACAGTCTGTCAGGCCTTTGTGGAGGTCTAAGCAGCTGCTGCACTTGACCGAGCAGCCATTGGATCCGCCTCTGGAGCACTCAAGAATCCCATTTGGCACCGTGTAGCTGCGGCCTATTTTAGAGTGTGGATTTGAGGCATACTTGGAGCGCAGCTCCTGAACATCAGGCCAGTGGAAGGTCTCCGTCTGGGGGCTTTGTGGGGTAGTGATCGTGTCCTGGGAGCTGGAGCCAGAGTCGAGAGGTTGGCTTGCATCTGGAGATTGTACTTCATGGATAACTGCTTGCTCACAAGAAATCAAGGGCAATCTCAGGCTGGGTTTACCTGCAACATGCACAAAGACAAACACAGAGTTCTTCAGTCATCTTTGCATATGAATTAAAGTCAAATCATTGTCAGTCATCGGAATCCTATTTACCCCTTTTTCTCCACTGCACCTTCTCCTCGTGGACAGCAGACAGGCTCTTGACGCCTTGTTGACTTGCAGATTCTCGGTTCTTCGACCACACCATGGGTCTGTTGTTCTTAATGCGCTGGCTGTACTGACGAGCCAGCTGGAACACCTTGTTTTTCATCTTTCCCATGTCTTGTAGGATCTGATCCTCGTCCATGCTGGCTCGGAAGCTGATGATCTTTGGCAGAACGCTGTGGTTAACACTTCGGTTCTCGGGACACGTGGGGGTCTTCGACAGTTTAGAGTCCTGACCAGATCCTCCCTCCACTGCTGGGGACGTTGGGACTGGTGTGGACATGGAGGAGCGATCAGAGGGAGAGAATACTTCACATTCCTCTACAGTCTGAAGTTGCTGCTCAGTGTACGAGTTGGTATCTGACATCACTTCTAAATGAGAGTCATTCATTGTCTCATCCAGAATCTGCTGCGCTTCTTGATTTTCCTCCTCCGTTTCCATGACCCGCCACACCTCCAGCATTTCGGACGCGGGCCTGAACTCCTCTTCCGACAGAGAAGCATCTGTGACACTGTGAGATCTGGCCTTGGCTTCAACGTGCATCTGCGCTTCCATTTTGCGATGAGCTTCAGTGTTTCGACTCTTTTCTAATCCAGGAAGGTCAAACACAGACCAGGAAGTGGGCCTGTTGCGAGAAAGGCCTTTCCTTTGGACTGGAGCAGCCTTCTCCTGGGGAATACTGTTAAGCTGGCGACTCAGGTGTCTGACCAGGCCTGCCGGTATGTAGGACAGACTCTCCCTGCGCTTGATGCTGAAGTTAGCATCTTGGTCCTCCGCATGCTCGTAGTATTTTCTGATTTTACGGATGAGGAGGCGATCTTGTCTGGAGAGAGTGGACCTGTGCTCCCCTTCAGCATGCACGTCCACGGCAGGTTCTATCAGAGGCGTCGACAGATTATCCTTCGAGGTGGCATGTGGCTCAGGTGAAGAGCAAAGCAACATCTCTGTGTGTTTCCCCAAGTCCATCCCTGCAGAAGGGCTCTGGCAGGCGTCGTTGTCTGCTGAAGGCGACGGGCAGGCGAGGGAACCCAAGTCCTCTGAAACGAGACTGCTGCGTCTGGACAGGCTGCTGATGAAGTGCTCCGCTATCGCACTGGCCTGGTCCAGTACGGAGGAAGGCAGGATGCTTTTGCTCCTGGAAAGTACGTCCTCTTCCTCCTCCGAGAGCTCGCTGTTCGTCAGCACACTCGCCTCCTCCACGGGGAGACCAGAAGAGTCGCTGCCTCCTTCCTCCTCGCCGGTTTCTTGGGAGGTGTCTTGGGGTTCTGGGGTCTCGCTTTCTTGTTCAGAGTGGCTCACAGGAGATTCACGGCACTGGGAGTACTCCTCCTCCAGATGATTGATCTCTTTCACTTGGGGGACGCAGTCTGGAGGACACACATCCTGCACGGTGACCTGAAACATGACAGGAGTGTTTACAAAGGAGGACACAATGACTTAAAGGTGACCATCCAATAGCAAGCGCTCTCAAGCCCTCATTAGCATAACGGTCCTCTTCAAAGTCATCTCGGTAGTTTTATCTAAAACATCCTCAATTAATCTTAATCGACAGACTTGAGTTTCATACGACAGTGATCTATTACCATGTACAACATCTAGATCTGAAAACTACTGCAAAGACACTGCGGGTGGCCATTTCTGTCACTTCTTGTTGAGTTTATGTGCGAAGGTCTGTGTCTCTCACTGCTGTCTGCCATAGATCTAAATTTGCTTCCAGGTGTTGCTGGCGGCACCGGAGAACCTGTTAATTCCAAAAAAAAGGGCAGCTCCAAGCTGTGCCGTGAAGATAACATTGGGAAGAGAAAAAAAAAGAAGAAAAGCTGTGTCACGAAGTTACGGCTTTGATGACGGTTGTAAGAACTGTAGCCGGCCTCTAAATCAAATGTTGCTTTTCGCAGAGGGAAGCGCTGACTGCAAGACAACGCTATGCGAGTGGTGTTTTATTTTCCAGCTGGTACAAAAGTACAGCAGGCACTGGGATGGCTCCAGGCACTATTCAGACAGGCGTCACAGAAATGCTGTGTTCATGACAAAGGGAGTCTATTGAAACTTGCCTTTGTGTCTATTGTGATAAAGAGCGACTTTGCCTCATTTAGAGATAATAAATAATGCTCAATACACTTTTATATTCACAACATAAATAGCACCACAAAAGTTAGATCATTATAAATTATCACAAGAAAAAAAATCTGATTGATGTTGGAAGCTTTTTAGATTTTTAGAGGGTAGAAATGACAAAATAGCAACAAATGTGAAAACAGCTGGATGTTGACATTTCATTGTTAAAGAGGGCTGTATGAGTACTGAGTGATTTTTAAATTATTACCCGAGAGCTGGGGGACTCCTTCACAGGTGTTTCCTCCTTTCTGCAAGTTTCCACTTCAGCTCCATCTTGGCTCTGATCATCCTGAAAAGGGCAACACACAGCATTCGACTAAATGTTTTCTACGCCACTGAATCCCTGTGATTGCACTGTGACTCAGTAAATGGCAGAAGCATTCTGCACAGCAGAGAAACATTATTTTATCAACAAGTGGATTGACATGGTAGCTGGAAAACTGACATTGATGTCTAATCATGTATATATATCCTGAAACAATGCTTTAATTAAAACAAACAAAAAAAAAAAGCTTTCAAATTCTGAAAAGAGGAAAATCTAATAAGGAAACAACTACCAAAGAGCAAAGCCCTTATTATATAATTATAATTTAATTACATGACTACATTAACCTTTGAAGCCAAACATTTAGTGGGGTGCATTAAGATGCTGCTTCGAATGCAGATGCAAGTGTGATTTTTACAGCATAAGCTCAATGAAAACACTCGTGAGACACAGCAAAATGTGCAAACACAGACAAGGGGGACCTTTAACTACTACAGAATAGTGCATGCACAGTGAGATGAAATTAACTCCAGTGCATGCAAAAACATGCACCAGGTAGGATTTTAAAGTTATGAACATGAGTCTGATCAGAAGTCCATATGAGGGTATCAACCCGAAGTACAGGGCAGAAGGAAGCAGGTGTTAGAGGTGTTCATGAAGGAATAAAGAAACTGGGGTCATGAGCCAAAGTGGGTAAAAGTGTGGATAAACCCAGAGAAAAGAAACCCGCGGGTGGCAGAAACCCTCACCGTTGTGAAGTGAGTGGAAAGCAAAGCCCTCGCTCTATAGTGCCAGCAGGAGATGGCGGCCAGCACTGAGCTGGCAAAGTCGGCTACCTGGTCGTCTCCCATCAGTATATCTTGATTGTAATTCTCCTCCACCTCCTCTTCCTCCTCCTCCTCCTCCTCCTCTGCCTTCTGCTGCTGCAGCCCCCCCTGACTGGGTGAAGAGCCCAGGTTGGGATCACTGCCAGCGGGACTGAGCTGCTCCAGAGGATCCATTCTGGGAATCAGATCCTCCAGACGTGGCCTCTCAGCCCGGGGCTGGCCTAGACTGGAGGTCAGCGCACCGACACTAGTGGCTGGCTGAAGGGAGCGCCTGTCCCCCGGCAGTGCACCCTCACTGTCTGCATGCTGTGGCGTGAAGTCATAGACATGTGGTTTGTTATTGCAAGGCCAGTGCTAAAGCCATGTTGTGACTGCAAAGCTGTAAATGAAATGAAATCGTCATGAGGCAGCTTGAGCTCGGGGTGAGATATGGTTTTTTTTTTCCGTGAAAGTCAAAATATGTTCAGTGAAGATTAGGACTGGATTTTCTCATTTGGAGTTTCTTTTTCTTTTCTTTTTTTTACCCCAAGTTCAAATACCAAGTGTGACGTGCTGCGTCCAAACTGCGCACACCATATTTCACCTCAGCCCAGCCAGCTAAACAAACTGCTTTCCGACAGCACAATAAAAGAATAGATTTGGAATTCAGACGCTCACCTTCAAAACAGCTGCAACCGGAGACAAAAACAAAGAGGAGAGATGAATGAGAACATCAATAAGAATGAAAAACAAAAAAAAAAGAAACAAGCTTGCTCAGATCAAATATTCTGCGACAAAACGAGACAACATGCATCTTGTACAATTATGGTCGGGACGCAGTCTGTGCCCTCACAAAGAGGGGCCGAGGGAGGGAGTAGTAAGTCTGGCCCAGACTTAAGGGAGGCCCTGTGATTAGATAAATACCAATAAGAAGCATCTTTTGCACTGTAGCTCAAGCTGAACTTGATGCAATTAGCCCGGATGTGATGACCCACTCCCTCACCCAGATGAGACGGTTGACATGAAAATTGCTTCTTCATTACATTGCTTCAAAAATTGATCTGGACAGGGAGCAAAGGAGAACAGGAGACAAGATACTGAGGGTTTTTCTCTTTGGCGATGGCCAATTAGAAAACGGGAAGACACACAGAGACACAGGAGAATAGGGCTGAATTTGACTATTGAAATGAGAGCGTGTGTGACAAAGCCTTCGGCCAATGTGGCTCATAATTAACTTCATTATGGGCGAGGCAGAGGGGGAGTGAGTGTCTGAGTGTGTGTTTTGATCTGTTTTTCAGGTGTCTTTGAAAAAGGGAACAAAGCAGAACTGCTCTTATACAACGGACATGAAATAACCTTGGTATGGAGTCGCAAGGCAGATAGACCGCTCGATACAAACTGGACAGTGGATCTCTCAGGGCTGGTAATAAATCTGCCCCTTTGTGTGCCTGAACCCGACTGAATATCAAGAGATGTAAATAAAAAAAAAAAATAAAAAAACCCCCAACAATGAACTAACCTTTTGTGTTCCTTGTGATTTGTTTTGCCGGCTCTAAAAGGAGAAATGAAATAGTGGTCAGCGCTCGAGAGGGTTTATACTTTCATTCAGGGAGCACTGTTGGTGAAGAAGATGAATTTTACCCGATCGTCTCCTTCCATTTCGTCCTTTATGGTGGAAGTCGTCACCACGGCAGGATTCCGTTTTCTTTAGCCTCTCGGGACTGTACTGATACTTCCCTGAATCTGGGCAGCAGACGGAAAAACATTACAGAACAAAAAAAATATGTTCTGCACAGACATGAATTAAATTCAACATGAAAAATAAGCATCTCCTCTTATTTTCTATTAAAAATGATCTACCCCTTTTTTCATTAGGAAACATGGTTGCTAGGGCGACAGGTAAACGAGAGGCAGAGTATCTGTAATACTCACAGTTTGAATTATCCAGGATGGCTTCTTGTGCCTTTTCAAAAGAGAAACAGCGCGTTTTAATAGGGAGCATTACTGAGGAAGAAGAGAAGAAAGAAATGGACAATGTTTTTCTCTACCCTCTGCGGGAGGATGGTGTTGTGATTCTCCAGGATGAGCCTCTTGATGTGATGAGCCCAGAGACGCTTCTCCTCTACCGACTTGGCCTGCAACAACAAGGACTTCTCATGAATAAAGACACAGCAGAGACAAGCGTTCATACAGAGCAGTAGCATTACTCAGGTCTGTGAGTGCAACAGAAAAAAACAAACATTAAAAAAAACATTTGGTCAACGCAGTCTGTGAAATATATGAACCGGACAATCAAAGGTGTGATGGGCTTTTCACGGACTGTCAGAAAAAAAACCTTTAAGAATTAAGAATCAGTTGTAGTCAGACCATGTGGAATAATGCCAAGATAAAAGGTGGGGATACCATACAAACGTTAAGACACAGGATATTGGAGATTGCATTAACCACCTCCCACCCGTAGGCCTGAATATCCGGGCAAAGCCAGAAGACAGAGTCATGATTTCCCCACAGTCCCTCCAGCAGCTCAGTGGAGCCCCGGTCTCGGGGTTGATAAAGGAGATCAAGGTTTTCCTAGAAATGTTTGTCTCGTTCCTGCTGTTGGTGGTGGAAAACGGTGTCGTCCAGCCGCTCAGACACGTGTCCTCTGTTCTTATCAATGCTCAACTACTTCTCCCACGTTTTTTTTTTCACATAATCGTCAGAGCTGCTGCCTGAAGTTTTTCAGTGGAAGCCTTTCCTCAGGGAAAGGTTAGGGTTAGGGGAGCAGTTAAGGGTTTAGGAACCGTTTCTCCAGGACCCACGTCTCACCTTCAGTCACAAAGTTGTTTCTCTAACCTCTATCCACCATTGCCTTGCAGTTACAGTAGGTAATACGTTTTATTCTAAATTAGCGGATATGCTATCGCAGTTGTGTCACGTATAAGGCCCCCGGAGGCTCCAGTATAGCCCACCAAACCACTGAGCAAATTGTGTATCAGAATAACTCACTCTACCAAAAAGCAACATTAATACTTTTAATACAAGTATTTCAAATCAAATGACATTAAAAATGAAATCAGTTTTTTTTTTTAATGGTTTGATTTTTTTGCATGATAAGATGATTTCTATTAAATTCTGCTGCTTTTGCCTGGTCAGAGTGTCTAAAAAAACTTGAATATCTCCACTGTGCTCAGCGCCGCATTGTTCTCTCTGCTGCTCGAGTTTTTTGACACTACAAGAGTGTATGTGAGGAGAAAAAGTGCATCTGTAAATAACAATTTCTTTCAGGCTGAAGCTCTCGTATGTGTCAGCCCACTAAATCTCTGGTCTTGTCTTCTATACCGAGTTTAGTGATGTGACTCACGCTTTCAGACTACTCAAAGACTTTTTTTTTTTTTTTTTTTTTTTTTTTAGGAGTGTTGCTTTCTTTATTTAGAAAATTCCTCATGCGCGATAAATTCGTCTCCCATCTCAGTGAACACAGAGCGCTGTATTGATTTCATGATGGCGGGGCCAGTTTTAGTCTGTCTGTTTGTGATTTTGGATAAAATGCATCCAGAATATGCAACAGCTTTCCAAGCTCCATGCACTTCATTCCACAAATAATTTCCTCCTTTTAACTCCAGGATAACATTTCGTCTGCAATGTTCACTCTACATACTAATGTGGTGTGTTTGTAAGAAAGAAAATCATTATTAAAAGTACTATATATGTAATGTATGTAAACAAAAATATTATTAAATGTAATTTAAAGGTAATTTTCTAAAATTTTAAACATAAAACAAGATGTGGTGCAACATTTTCCATTGGTATGTGAGAGGATTTGCTGTGTTTGAGAGACACTACAAGACTGCATTGCTTGCGTTTTTATTTCCTGAAACTTTATTTAGAATTTAGAATACGCGTATTTACTGTGTTTTACTTGTACTGGTGAAGTAGCTTTGTTCTCCCAAGTAAATGATAATAATCCAGCAGAATGGAGTCGTATGTAAACCAGATGGGGTTTAGATCTTCCTTATAATCTCTCAAATCACACCCTGCTTACAGTTGATGCCATGTTTTCCATGATCACAATTCCACTGCAGAACAGCCACATTGAGAAAGAAATGTAAACTAGATGTCTTGAAAAGTTTCCACATATTTAAAACAGATGAACACGACAGTGGAAATTCCATGTCAATGAGGTAAAAGGGTGCAATTCTGCTCCTGGCTCAACAATGGACGCAAGTCACTTCAACTGATGAGTGGCTTCAAAGAGACGAGGCTGTATCCAGGTGTTTTGATATTTTCTGTGGCGCACAATATGAAAGGTTACCATGTAATGGCGTAGCCACACTGCTTTTACCTGCACCGTATGGGGCTGCTTGGGATGCTTGAAATGGATCACACTGAAGAGCAGGGGATCCTTGGCGCTGTCGAGGAGCATTAGGGTGGAGCACTGCAACCACAGGAAGACACATTAAGAGGACGGCTTCATCAAATGTAGCGTTTCGTTATATCTCTGGCACGAAGCTCAATAAAATTGCTTTCCTGTTCTATATACGCATCTTCTCTCTTTCCTCGTATTAGGTTGTGAATATGAAAATGTGTACCAAGATGTGGATTTTGTAGACGTAGTGTTCCCCTCTCTTCTTGGTAATGAGGAGCATCTTTTCGAAGAGGAAGAGCGTGCGGGTGTTCTTCGCCCTCAGCACATGAAAGGTGCCCTCCAGCACCAGTTCTCCATAGGTGGTGAGGTCGGGACCTTTCCAGTTGATCAAAAGAGACTGGATCTCCTGCAGATAAACATGAAAGACACACACAAACCCATACAGACAGACTCTGGGTCAGAAATGCCAGGATGACATCTGCTTTTATTGGCAATCCCCACACAACACCTGGACGAAGGGAAACGACTCGATGGCTCGTTTGTCTCGAAGAAAAACCAACAAATTGGATCTTTAAAATCCAGATTCGTGAAAATGCTGTGGTGGAGGTGTTAGTGTGCGACAGACAAATGTCCCTCGACTGAGAATGTAATGTACCTTTCCTTATGTGAGCCCTGCACCAGACATGACGTGAATGCACAGCTTCACACTTTGGTATGCGTGTGTGGCGCTTCCATCTGACCTGCACTCTCACGGCGTGTTCGTGCTTCCTCTTCATGTCGTTGATGTACCAGGCCACTCCCGTCATCGTGTCTATGGCCTCCTGAATGACCTCGTAGCCCTCCTCATCTGGGTCAAAGTGCCTCGCGATTTCCTATTAAGAGACATGAAGGCTTTTGAGGCGGTTGTTCTCGCCGATTGTTTATGTCCGTTTGCAACTACATTAATTAGTTCTTCGGTTTCGGCAAACAAGTCATGATTGTGTAGCGATTTGTGAGGAAAACTGAAAGGTGGCGTTGATATAACAGACAGGAGGGGTAATTTTCACAGGATTCCTCATTCATTACTATTATTTTATAATGATTCCTGAACGAGTGGAGTTTAGGAATAATAATCTCGGCTGAATAAAATACAAACATAATGAATTCAATATTGTTTTACAGTGCAGACCTTCAAACCAACAATAATTAACCATCTTGATACTATTAACTAAACATTGAACATGGCATTTCACAAAAAAACAGAAATGTCCTATTTCAGGGGACCTTTAGCAACGGCTGGTTCAAGACTGCATCATCTCAACAACGTAAAGAGCTGGTTTTGTTTATGTCTCTGCTATTATCAAATTTTCCATTTAAGAATATTGGCAGAAAGAAATTGACCAACTCTGCAAAGTGCAAACTTGTAGATAGCATCATGCTTTTGGTCCTCTATGGCTCTTAAGAGTTACAAAATATAACCAAGTCATTAGAATCATTAGAAATACCAGCAAAGTGGTAGAGCTGGACTCTGTACAGGAGGCCTCAGAGAGGAGGATATGGTGGCCATCAATTTTGAACTTTTCACTTGCCTAAATTTTCCTATCAAGCTCTTCACAATTTCTATATATTATACTTATTTAGTGTCAAGCCTCACGTGTATATATAGTACTTATTTATTTATTTCAATCTAATATACTATACATTTATATTCTTTATGGACCAACGCTGCTAAGAATCCCCCCTGGGAATAATAATTATTTCCATTCTTTTCCATAATATCTAAGTCATTACTGGAAGGTGGGCACATAATCCCCCAAAAAAAGAAAGAAGAAGTGTGCGTGGCTTGAGAAGCAATTGCTTTGTGCTTTATTAGTTTTTGAAATAGCTTTGAATAGCTTTAATTGCAAAGATGGTTTGGAAGGATTTTACCTCAAGATGTAATAAAAAACTAGACCAGAAGGGCACAAATTCCTCTCATCCCATCCCTTGGTCAAAGGTGGGTAGTTTAAAAATCTCAGAATTGACAGTTTGCCAAGGGATTGTGTTGAAAAAAAGCAGCAGTGTTGTGACAACACAATCCCCGGGGACATTACCTGGAGGAGCAGGTGGTATTTCAGGATCCTCTGAACTGGCTTGAGCAGGTAGGAGCCCAATGGGAGGGAGCGCTTCAGGGCGGCCTGCCGGTCCCTGAAGAACTTGGCTAATGTTTTACTCCTCATGCAGTCGGTCAGAGCTGCCACGGAACTGAAAACCAGCAGAGAACAATATCAAGCATCAAGAAGAGACGTATTTAAAATATAAAAAAAAAAAAAAAAACCTGCAGCGACTTACTTGGGATAGTTGGTACAATACTGGGTGTAGATTTCAAAGTATTCACTCTGGGGAGAAGAGACAGATCAGACTGGTGTGTCCTTCATTGAGTGAATCATTGCTGCTGTAGATTAGTATGTGGGAGATGGTTCTGCTGACCTTATTTACAAAGCATTGAGCGATCGCCACGGGGTCGTTCTCACACATGTCCAAAGACTGCAGCAGTTCACTGAAACAACACAACAACAACAACATATAGAGGCTCAGTGTTCAGATCAGAATACTAAAATGGTCAGAACATACAACGCAAGAGAGAAATAGCTGGTGGCAACCATATATAAATCAACAACACCTTTTATACCCTTTATAGACTTTTCTCTTACCCTGGGGTGACATATGAGCTTTATAATGAAACTCATCAGAAGAGGGCGCCACACACTGTTTGTGCCGAGACTTGTACATAATACCAGTGATTTGCAGCATTCAAAAGTGCTTCAAAAGCTTTAGAGATCCAGTTTAGCTGCTTGTTAATGAGTGATTAATCAGAGTGAAACATGCATGACAGAAGGAGGACACCCAAGTGAAGGATTTCTGTGGAAAAGTACACCTTAGGAGAACAGTTTTCATGAAAGGGGCCGTACATAGAGAGTGTTTGTTTAACATGACATGAAAAGAGGACAACACAGAGCACTTCAGACGTCAGATTTAGATTAAAATCTAGCTGGCTTGACTGAAAGCAAGAAAATGTCCCAGCATTTGACGGCACAATGAGAACGATAGCAGGGTTAAGATTATTATGGACACAGTGTCGATGTTTATTTACCCTGCATGACTACATGCCTCGGGTCAATATTCACAGCTGGAAGCAGGTCAAGTGCTACTAAGAAATACAAAATACAGGCTAAAAGAGAAGTTACATATTAGTTTCTATTAAATGTAGACATAAGCGACAGAGAAAACCTGGCTAATTACAGAATTACAGTAAAGCACATGTCTTGGGCTGAACATAGATTATACTGTACAAAAACAGATGACTCATGTATTTTTTGGGTGAATTTCTATTGCAGCACTAATCTGTTTTTCCCTGGACGGCCTCCAATTCTGTTGTAATACTAAGACAAATGTGGCACCTGTGTATTGGCTGAACCAGGGATTTCTCCACCTAGAAAATACTATAGCAGAAGACAGTTGTTGTGAAATCACAGTGCTCGCAACTCCCTGCAGTCCTGCGAGAAAAGACAAAACAGCTCCCCTCTGAACGAGACACTACAAGGTCCTTCAAATCAGAAACGTGTCAACAGCTTTGTCTTGAGCACAGCTGGGTACGATGTCAGGAGAAAGTAAAGAGAGAAGTAGCTTTGCTTCAGTTCTTTCTCAGCCTGGAGGCTCCTCAATATGAGAACGAGGAGGAATGTTAATGTGTGTTTTGGCAAGTGGTGTGGTCACCAATGAGCATGTGCCGACACAGAAGACGAAATGTAAAGCTGCAGCTGCAGCCGCTACTTCCTGCAGCCTTTTGCTTGATTTCCTCAAAGCACCTTCGCTCTCGGGTGTCAACTTTTCGTCCTGCATCTGCTTTCAGTCACGGAGAGGAGCGAGATAACAAGGCGGTCAAGCATCATCCGTTCTCGACCGTTCCGATAAGCTCCACCATGTAACTGTGGCGTGTCATTTTACACACACATTAAAGCTAACAAAAACATTCCTCACCCAGAGGAATTGTAGTGGGAAGTAATTACACCAGCGAGCAATCACAGCCTCCATTCAGCTGTGAATTTGACCACAGCGTCTCTTTAAAGACGACGTGAGGCTACTTTATTTTTAACCTTTATAAAAACAAACACCAGTTTTCATAATAGGCGAGATGCTTTTACCTGTTGAACTCATAGATGTCCTCTATGTTTCCAAAAAGGCCGCACACTTGCTCTGGACGTATGGGGAGGTTGCTCATATCGATAATGTGTGCCAAATAGTCCTGGAGGAAGAAAACAAAACAAAACAAAAACTGGATTGAAATCTGTTGAATGAAGCATCATGTAATGTCCACATTCCTTCCAGCAGAGGGAGCATTCACACTGACAATCGACTCTTCTTTGTAAACCTCATATCTGTGCAGTGTAGTGATTTCACATTATGCCTGCTATAACTAGCTTTAAGTGCAGCTTTACAAATGTAGGCCTTTACTTTGAATTTGTGAGGAAACCTTTTATCAGTGAGTGATGCAGGGCTTCAACGGCCCTTTTAAGGTTGTGGTCCAAATACTTGGAAAGAAGCTGTGCAGCAACCAGACCACTGACATCAGCAAAGTCTGTTTCCCTCCCAGAACTCCCTCCGGAACTCAGGAGTTTTCAAATAGCCTCCAACATCTGGATCGGCCCCCTCTCTCTTGGTCAATCGCATACTCATGTGGCAAACAAACAACTCCAAACAAGTGGCAGGCTAACGAGAAGCAAACATGCACACACGCGGCGAATAAACGGGGAGCAAAGGGGTAAACAGCCAGCGCGCATGCCCAGCCCGCCAGATGATGTGGTGCAAATAGACCCGGAGTTAACAGGTCTGCTGGACAGCCCAGATTAGGAGAGGAGTCATGACTTCACACTACTGAATGAGCTGCAGCACGACGCTCGGAGAATTCCTGCACAGCCGGAGCAACGCCGGCATGCAGTCAGCAGGGCGTCTCTGAGTCTCTTATAGACAAACTCCCTGCTGGCGCTACACTGTACACATGCGACCTTTGGCACAATGTCAACATCAGACACTTTGCAGCTTATAGCCTGGCAAGCTGTTTTTATGGCAGCCGAGTCAAATTGTTTGAGAATGACCTCCGACTTTATTCTTAACTGTATACGATTCAAATGTCCAAAATTTTTCTTTGCACAAATATCCGGTTCCAGTCACTTATAACTACCACGTGTGGCTTCATCTCAAACTCCAACATGTTAAAAGACACTGGCAATCGAACCTTTATTTTTATGTCTTCATTTGACTGGAATTTTCTTCTGAACAACATTAGAGCTGCTTCATTATTCATTATGCCTAAAAGCTCGCTTAGTAAAACTGTTTGATTACACGTCAAGCCGATAGAGGCAGCGTAGTAGCAGAGAGCCACCAGTTCCCACAACAACTCTTTCTGCAAAAATGAAAAAAAGTAAAAAAAAAAAACACATAGGGTGTGTATGTTGCACCACATTCAACCACTTTGTAATTATTGTCTGCGGTGAATGTGAAGTATGAGTTTTCATCATGTTCAGCTTCAAGCGATGAGATTAACATTGCAACTCATAACATTATTACGTTATTATAAATCGAAGTAAGTTGCTTCCTTTGTCATGGCCAAACATGATCAGAGCACTATTAGCTGGCAAAAACTGAAGGTTGACACACATGAACAAGCCAAGCAGTTCAAGGAAGCGGATGAAGTTATTAGTGGAGTAAGATTTGGACATTTGTATTGTGCAAATATAAAATAACAGGCTTTTTCTTTAAATTACACATCTTATTCTTGTGAATAAACTTTTTAACAATAACTGTGATTAAGCTGTGAGCTGCACACTTTCTAAAAACGACAAGCAGCGGCCACACATTCTTGTTTGAGCAGTGTTGGACTTGGGTGTGTGAATGGAGGTCTTGGGGGGTGTATTCAGGCACGTGAGACCGGCTGGAGACTAACAGCTGTTCTCCAAACGTTATCCCACGGACAGACGGTTGAGGCGGACGAGCCCTACAGCTGCTCATAAATTCAGTGTCGTTATCAAAAGTGGAAGCTTTTGAATTCATTTGTTACAGAAACTTGCAGCAGTTTCACACGTCCGCATCGGATCAGAAGCACTGTGTGAAATCGAAATGAGCAGCGTGGAACTAAAATGGCCAAGATGACATCATAAAAAGATAGAGGATACATCTGGACCGGTCTGCGTTCCCACACTGCAGCTCATGGAAAGCCCAATTGCTTTCTTTTCATCTGTGAGGGTTTTTTTGGGTTTGCTTCAAAGACGGAGGTGTTTGTGTTGGCTGGGAGGTCCTGAAACTTTGCAGAAGGGCCTGTGCAATGGAGTGCAATAGAGGGGGCTGCGCTCTCTGCTCCAGTCAAGCGACATAGTTAAAAGTCCCGGAGGTGCCAGTCGGGAGCAAGTTGCTACTTAAAGCTGCAACAGCGGCGGCGCTGCCTCCGACAGCACCGTCTGAGACCAGGTGAGGAGCCACGCAGGTCGGTTTACTGCCAACCGCGCTCTGAAACGCCTCGTGTGTTAAAGTCATTACCAGACTGCAGAGTACTCGCGTTTCTCTGAAAAATATAAAACAACAGACCTGAGGAGGTTTCTCTGTCCAGAATGCTTTTTGAATTTTAGCAAAATTAAGTGAAATGTCCAGAAACCAAATTAATCTTTGATCCCAAATCAACTTCATTTGCACAGTGGTTTTTTTCTTCACAACTTACAATATCCGTCTGGGCTGTATTGGACCGTACGTTTGACAACTTTGCTTCATTTTCCATTTTTTTTACATCCTTGGCATGAGCTTTTTACTATATTCAACTTTTATCTTCCTATTTTTCACTGCTTAGAGGATTTTGCACATGTACTTCTAATAACCATGACGCCTGTAAAACTACCAGAAAGCTTTGTTCCCGTACGAGTCCCTGCAGACCGCAGTACGACTGCTCATTCACAGACATCAGCCACTGCGTCACACATTTATAACAGGCATGATCAGCAACACAGCAGCACTACAGTACATCTAGACATTGAAAGCTGAAGCAGTCATTGAAAACAGTGCAGGAGCACCATCTCTTCGCACATTTCTCGGCAGTTCTGTAGGGATAAAATCTGAATAAAAGTGTTAATTAAGATCATAGAGCCCAAGATTTATCAACAACCCTGTTTAAGCACAGATATGAGCACAGATCATAATCCCAGGTAACCTTCACTGCACTGTAAGTCTTCATCAGAATGAAACAAAGCCCTCAAGTTAGGTAGCTGGTAAAATCTATTAATCACCAAATGTCAGCCATATGCTTTTTTCAGATACTGATTGGCTTCGACAGTGACTAAAATAGCACACATACTGGTAAAAAAAAAATGAAGGAAAATCCAGAGTGTGTTTTACAAGTAACCACAAACAGCTGCTTAAAACACAGTAGACATTATTTGGTCTCAACATTCGTTCAGTAAAACTCCCTTCATCTGGCTCCCGTCGATCCAGGTCCAGTAAATCAGCTCTAAAGAGTTCTGCAGACATGGAGTCAGGGCTGCGAGTTCGTCCAAGTCAAACATGTGCTTCACGCACACAGAATACGGGCGATTTATACCCTTTACCATGAAACTGTGACACGGACATCCACTCACCTCCACGATGCTGCGCAGGTCCTTCACATACATGCGCTCCGTCTCAATAATCTCCATGACAACACGGTCCACATAGGTCAGCTTCGGATTCGGCGCCATGGTGTCCGTGACGACGGGCGCGCCGGGTACATGGGGTATCTGACCGCTTGCCTTCCTGCTGGTGGTGGCGTTGTTGTTGTTCCACTGCTTCACCTTGGGCTCCAGCAGCTGGAGCCAACGCCTCCTGGAACCGCTGAGGGTGGGACTCTGCCCCACCGCCTGCTCTCTGGGGCCTTCTGCCGGGACCAGCTCCAGGTCGATGTCCTCCTCACTCTGTATGGGCGGCGTTGTGGAGGAAGGAAGGGCCGCCGTGCTGCCAAAGAGGCTGCGGCTATCACGGGATGAACCAGAGGATAGGGTGGACACCAGGCTCACAGGACGCTCGCCCTCACCGTCCGGCGGCTCCACGCACACGTTGCTGTCACAGTCCGGGCCCAAATCCAAGCTTCCCTGGACATGGTCACTGGCGGCGAGGGGCGAGGACAACTGAGGAGATTCTAGAGGTGAGAGGAAAAAGAGCGAACGTTTTGGAGTTGGCAAACCAAAAAGGCAATCTAGGATGGTGAAGGTCACAAAATGATATGGAGCTCTTAACCTGTAGAAATCAGTGCAATGCAGGGTCACAGGGTGATAAACAGGATAGGGTTGTGGGTGAAGTTGTAATTGAGCTATTGAACTATTCAATTTGTGGCTTAAGGCCTTTTGTGTGAAGTTTGCATGTTCTCTCTGTGCAAACCAATTTTACCTATGGGGGTGAGTTTGCCAATTCAAATACATGCTAATTAAAATACATCACGGTCCCAACCGGGTTGTAGAAATGAGTGTAAGCCGAGACGCCGTCTGCCTGTATGTACTGTATGTACTGTATGTACTGTATGTACTGTATGTGGAAACCTGTTAAAGTTTTACCCTGCTTTTTGCCAAGAGTCAGCTCAAATTTGTTCCAGCTCACCTTCAGCCTAATTTGGATAATGTGGGTGTATAAGGTGGATGAATGGGTGGATTGTAAAGAATATGGTCCTTTACTTCTTAAGAGACATTAATTATGATGTCTTTTCGGTGTTGGCTACTCTACAGGCACCATGAGAGGGTTTTAAATTACTACTCTTAGTCTGTACATTCATATTGCTCATATATGTTTAGGTTTTGTTAATAACTTGTCTTTAAACATATAAACCCAATGGGATGATTTATTTGTTGTGTTAGAAGGCTGTACTATACATTAAAGACATGTTTGTAGTGTTTATGTGAAGATAAATTGTTGTAACTATCTACATGTCTGATAAGACGGGTTCCCTCTGCTGCATCAGGACACCATCTACGGGCAACTGCCGTTAAATGTTATTCCCGAAATGTCGTAGCGACACTGAACAGATTCCCATCGCGGCAGCAGTGACAGACAGCTCAGACCTCTGTGTTCCTGCTCCCAGGCGAGGGCTGGTTTACAGTAAAATTCCTCCCTCAATCATTACTGACACGGCCTAATTGCAACGCTGCATATTCTATGGAAAACCCGGCCATTTCCTGCTGCTCTCCGGACTACTGAAGGCTGAAGCCTTGGAAAAACAGAGAGGCAGAAAAATGATGGGAAGAAAAAAAAAAGAGAGAGAGAGGGTTGAGAGGACAAAGAGCTTTGTTTGAATGCATTTACGGAGCTTCGTCTGAACTGAAGAGAAATTGAATCCATTTTCAGTTTCATATCCTTCCTGGCCAGATGGAGGGATTTTCCTCACTAATGATTCCTAAATATATGAAGTCATGGTGGAGGGAGAAGGTTGCACTGAGCGGCCACTGTGCAGAAAGCTCCATTTCCTTGCGTGTGTGTGTGTGTGTGTGTTTGAGGGGGGGGGGGGGGGGGGGGGGGGGGGTGTTGAGCAACCATTCTGCAAAGTGAGAGAAATGGTGCTTTGTCGTGTAATTGGTCTTCAGACTAGTAAATTGAAATCCAAGAGGCACAAACCATCATTATAAAAAAGCATTGCCCGAAATGTCCCAAGTAAGGGATATTGCCATGTGGGAATGGTGGACGAACATAAATTGCTGTTGATGGCCCACATATGCAAGTTGATGTCATGTGCCTGAAATACCCTCGGTTTTATCGTTTCTACTCACGTGTTGATAATCTTTCAGTCTAAATATCTTTTTAATCTTTGGTCAGTGTCCCACGGCTGTAACCCAAACCTGATGTTGAAGAAATAATGTCTGATATCAGTCAGAAACAGACTGCAGCCACACACAGTCACCCCAGTAGGGGCCTGCTAACTTGACTTACGAGCCTGAACATAAAAAAAAGCTTTTATGGTTCTCCTCGGGATAAATTATCTTAAACATGCCATAAATCTCATATATGAACATAAGATGTGAAGAAAATGAAGGATTTATGAAGTTCATTGTGTAGCAGGATGATGGGCCTTCACATGAAAAAAAATCAAACTGCCTTTGAATCCATTGAGACACACACACAAACACGCAAACTTACGTCTTGGCATCACGACACTTTCCATGAGTCAGTATTGAGCTCATGTTGTTCTCGCGCTACACAACTTTGCCCCACAATCCACACCGAGCAATCCCGACGGCACGATTCCCAAGCACAACCTCACTTAGGGAGGCAGATGAGCTGGCAGGCAGGAGCTGACCACGAGAGAAAGCTCTGTTTACACTCCGTGACAAATCACAGGGTTGATGGTGTAAAGGGAGTGTAGTGGTGAGCTATTACACTCACTACACCACTGCCAGTCAGAGCCAGGCATCTGCTTCCTTTCCCGCTCCCGTCTTTTGGTTTTTTGAGCTTGGCTCGTCTGGCATGTGAAACTCCCTTCCTCTTTCCATCTCGCCCTCCCACTTTAATAACGCCGCGACGCTGCAGACTGCAGACGGGTTTAAGAGGAGGAAGAGGAACAGCCCAGTGTGCACCCAGCTCAACTTCCACACCCCGTGGAAACGCTCCACTGCACCGCGCGATTACCGACTGACCTCGGGGGAAGTAACAAATGACACACTCACTTCACTGTACTGAAGCAGCAATGACACTGCAATGAAAATATTGCCTAATCACACCAATGTCATTCATATATTCTGTTCCAACTTGTAGCTTTATGACATACAAGTAGTCCTGTTCTTTTATTTTTGCACCGACACAAATTATTTACTTTCCCACCTTCCTTGGTCCTTCACCCGTGCGAGCCCCGACACATCTCGGTATGAATGGTTTCCGGGGCTGGAAGCACACACAGTATTGTAATTGATATTCTATTCTTGCAAGTATGTAATGATACTCAATTTTGTACTAGTTAAATACAACTTACACTGTGCAATCTGCTTAGCTACTATTTTAGTCATTATTTATTATGACCACAAATTGAATTGATATCCAAGCCTTGTGATTTACGTTTTTGTTGCCGGTAAGCCAATTCTGTTAACAGAAAAGTGACTCGTCCTAATCTTAATATACTTGGCCATCTGAGGATAGTTACTTGGGGGTAAACTGTTATATTGAATCAAATAACCTTTTACAGAATAACTAGTTTGAGTACTCCTTCAACCTCCTTCTTCCTAAGTGTGAAAGTGAGTATGACCTTTGTTTGGATGAAAATGAAAAAAAATTGATGAATACATTGTAATCGAGAACAAGCGAATCACTTTAACTTTAGACGTCGTTCAGACGACGACATTTCAAGTGAAAGTGCATCATGTTTGCATTTTTGTTTCAGAAAAGGTTTCCCCTTTAAACAGAAACGTTTTCAAAACGAGATCTGAAAACAGTGTAGTTACTAGCATGCCAGGCCATGAGGGGGCGCATTTGGTTGTTTTTATATTGCAACCGCACTTGCACACACAGACAACAATACACTAATATATTAGTAATGGCGAGTACGCAGATATTGGACTGCCATTGCAGGTGATTCTCAACTATAAAACCGCCAAGTATTTGGACTGGGAGTCATGACATTCTGGAAGCAAATGTCATTGTTGATGTTGTTGTTGTTGTCCATGCATGTGCAGGGGGACTGTACTTGATGGAGTCAATTTACGTCATGGAGTGCATGAGTAGTAGCAAAATTTCACAAAAATCAAGTCAGAACGCCTTTAAAAAGTTGCACCTTGGGAGCTGGTTCTGAAAACACCCAAAACGCAATCAAAGTTTTCCGTTTTCACTTGAAAACGTTGTTGTGTACGGGGCTTTTTCCAGATTTTTTGCAGGTCTCGATAAAAAAAAAGAAAAAAAAAAAGACCTCACATCGTTTAACTGCACTAAAATCTGAACACAAGTGGAGTACGACTATTCTCCAACTTATCTGAAGAGTCGGGTTCGCACACTTGAGTACAGCACCGCTTCAGATACGGACTCAGACAGCGGGGGATTATCTGCAGCTGATACCACATGTTTCGGGGGGGAAAACATCAGTGGTGGGCCAAGCGTTGCCTATGTTGAAACAGACTGCGCAGAGGAATGCAAAGGACCTGGTTGTCTAAGATAAGCCGAACGCCTGGTACCGAGCGACACAGAGCAAAGCGTTTCCAGCCGGCGTGACGCTTTGAACAAAGACATCAAGCAAACAGTCTGCATCCTTTCTGCCTCATTTTCCTCCATCACTTTTTTTTTTTTTTGATTCTCTTCCCTCAACCTACCTAATAATTAGTGATCGCCATCACACAGACGGTGTAAAAAGCAGTGTCTGATTTTGACTGGTGCCACAGAGTCGGTTCAGCATGCGCACATATTTATCACTAATCTCTGAGGGATGCAGAGCCGTGCCCAGAACTGCGCCACCCTCGTGTCAGATGTGGAGAGAGAGAGCTATAAAGTATCCGCTGTCAAATTTAGCCTTTCAAAAAAATACACACAAGATTTTAGTTTCGGAAAGAAGGATTGGCCTGTACTTTATGAAATAGGTTTTGTTTTTAAACATTATACAGTTGTTTGTTTATGACCAATATACACATCATATACATTTAACCTCAAATAATAGGAATAAATAAACAAAGTAGTATTCCTAATGTAGACTTTAGACTTACAAAGCAAGTTTGAGTCATTTAAAGAAGCAGCAGGAGGAATAGCGAACACAAGAATGGGTGAACATTTTGGGTGCAACTAATTATAAAGAGCAAAACTTTGAAAGTCAGTACTAAAGTGACGCAACACTGCAACCCTCTTTAAAACAATATTAGGCATAAAATGAATGCAGAATGGGAAGAAAAAGATTTATTTATTTCTGTACTTCCATTTGACCTACAAGCTAAAGATGCACTTGATAAAAACAACAGTATGAATGTATAAAAGCAAGCGGCCACAGAGCACATACAAAGTCTATAACAAAGTTCTTTGTGCTTCTGCACTGTTAATAGCGTTTGATCAGTCGTGGGAAAATGAATATACATACATATCCTAAAGAACACATCTTGTCACGCAGATGCCATTTGCCCTGAGCAGTGCACACTGATCAAAGATAAACACAAGTTTTTGGCCGCTTTAAGGCAATTTCTCACTAAAAACATGACGATGTGGAAAAAGAAAAAGCTCCTGGAATTCATCCTTTAAAGTTCAAATTCCAGTGACGTACTGGCGATAACTGCAGGGAAAAGTCTATAAAAAGAAACTGCCATAAGAGGGGCAGTAAGCACCATGTACGAGTTCAAAGCATCCGTCAGCTGCAAAACCTCTAATTGGCCGAGGAGGTAAAATGTAGCATCTGCACAATCACATGTACTCATGAGCATGTGTGTTAACTGTTTTCAGAGGTGACAAGTGCTCTGTAAACACTTCATGGTGATGTTGGGAGCAGGTGAAGGTCCTGTTCAAATGGTGCCAGCATGCAGAGTGTGAGCGAAGCTTTGTATTGCATCCACACATTTCAAAAGAAGCGGAACCCATTCAATAACACTAAATCACGTCTTAATCACAATAGTGGCGAAGAACAGTAGGTGTGTGGACAGTTAAGTATATGTTCCAGGAAAGAAAAATTCCATTTCAGCTGAGCCAGGAATGTGAGTACACGCACGCACGCGCACACACACACACACACACACGCACGCACGCACGCACGCACGCACGCACGCAAAGCCTTCAACCTCAGCTAAACACAGAACTCCAACGGTCACACATCGATTTTGATGTTAACTCAGACATAACCATTAACCAGGGACTGAGGGAGAGTCGTCCAGACTTCAGCGAGCCTCTTAACCTCAATAACTCAAGACACTTGAAAGAGAATTTCATGTTTGAAAAAAAAATAAAAAAAAGAGTTCTACAGTCCTAAGCATTTATGTAGTGGCTTCACTGGTGGGTATGAACTATGTTTCAAGGTTGTTGTTTTGTTTTTTTTAATAATTACACTGTAAATGACAGGAAAAGCCACTATGAAATGATTGGATACAACTTTAGTTTTCAGGACTAATAATATAAACATAAAAGGCATGATATATTTCTGATTATATGGAAAAATATCAAGTATACAGCGGTTTACGTGTTTAACTAATGGGAAATAGTCGTGTTTTTAAAGATGCACTATCCCTTTATGAATTCACATTGAAATACACTTCTTCATCCATAAATACATTTTCTGTTGTGCAAAGTTAAAAGACAGATTTACAACACTTTGTTCCTTCACTACAAAACTGTTCAGCATGTTTGTTCCCTGTTATTTGCTGAGTTAAGATTTTATTTGTTCACCCCACGTCTCTTTAAGTTAAACATAAATGTTAATGTATCTTTTAATTATTCATTAATATTTTGCAATTAATAAGTAATTGGTGTTTCCTCTTGTTGTATCAGATGTGCTATTCACATTTATATTTATAAACTCTTATATATTAGTTTTGAAGGTTGAAGAGGTTTCCTGCGTCCAGACAAATTTTACGCGATCGTATTTGGACTAAAGTGCCTCTTTTCAACATGAAATGATTCAGACTCCTACTACAGACACTGTGTGGTCCTAACGGATTACATTAGGTCAGACACTTGTGTGAACAAATTACTAAAGTTGTTGCTAAAAGCAAAATGGTTGGAATTCCAGAAGAAGAAGAAAAAAAAAAAAACCAACCTCACACACCCGAACCCCTCATTGTAATTCTTTAAATTCCAGTTTCCTGACTGTTAAGCCGAGGTTACCATTTACAGACAAAGGTGTGTTAATGCTACAAGCAGGACCTCCTGTCTCTTTCTTTTGTGTCTTTCCTGAATCCAAATCCCCCCTGGAGTGCCTGCGTTAACGCAGTTCCGCTGTACATTTATCCAACTCGCAGGACATTCCTGGGACTTGGTAGCTTTATAGTTGAGAGTCACCGTAATAGCAACCCAGCTTCAATGTCTGTCTATATGAATACTCGCCATTATTAATCTTCACAGCGTATTGATTTCTCTGTATAGTGGGTAACAGAGTAACCAGAAGCTACAACCACCTTGAATTTGACACATCTACTGACAGCCGGCAACAAGGATATCTTGAACTGTGAAAAAAAAACAAAAAAACATGAACAAATGAGAGTTGTTCGAAGCTCTGATATAATCACTCTTTGAAAACTCTTGAACAAACCCTTTGTGTCATTCTTTCAACTGAATCCAATTATTTGAGTGTGAGGAAAGTGACTAAATCCTTCAACGTGTTTTTTCATCTGAAAACGACGAGACGTTTTCTGAAAAGGAGAACAGTGACTAATCGGCCTGCAGCGGATAATGTCGAAGCCGGCGCTTGTTTCCACTTCAGCTGATCAGACGGTGAACAATGCAGACAGTATATGAACTTGTCTGCCTCTGACATCATGGTTACATGGACGACACGCAGGGCCTAATAAGGTGGTGAGCTGAAACACTAAAATGAATGCTGCGGCACCTGGTTATTACAGTTTCTAAAAAAGGATGGTATTACGCACAAGAGGTGATCTCTATCTATCTGAGGTTGTTGGTATATGAACAAAGCATTCCTCTTTATGAAAGATTTTTTTTTTTTTTGGAGCATTCTTGCTCGACACAAAAACGTATTTATAGTTCGCGTTGTGTTCTTTGGCAATACGCTCCAGTATCACATGCACACCAGAGCATCCTTGCATAATTCAAAGCAGCTATGATGTGAGCGCTAAGGTACAAACCCTGTTCATGCAAACCAGTGACTATCAAGATAACCATGCAAACTCTACATCTTTTCCTCCCACGTCTACAAAAATCCTCCTCCATGTACCAGTGGATTGCGTAACAAAATGAGTGCTCGAGCCGCGCGTCAGGAAACTCGCCCAACACAAATAGGCTCGATAGCAACGTCAGGTGAAGATTACGGGACAGGTTTCAAACTGCAGCCTGGAAAATATTACAAGCATCAAGCAGGAAAGAGATCGTAAACATACTTGCCGAGGTGCAATAAACATACGTATGCTTGAAATGCCAATAAAACATTTTCTACGAAGACACAGCCACTTGCAATCAAATTACATATTAATGTATTAATTCTGGCATACCTTAGAGAGTATAGAGACGGGATTTGTTCAAGAAAGCTGAAAGATGAAGATTTCTAATTCATGTTTCCTCTTCTCAGTCTCCTCAAAACCCTCCGACTCCTCTGACCAGACTTGTAATGTGATGAAGGATGAGTGTGTGCCTCTCAGCTAAAGCGAGCCGTAACTCAAAGAGACACACCTGTATGACTATTTCAGCTAAACCTAACAGGACACAGAGTACAGCTCCATGTGGCCGTGGTGAACTTCCCCCCCTGTTCTTCCTGTGTTGTGCCCTTTTGTGTTCAAGGCAAATAAGCAGCAAAGAAAGAGGAACAACACAGCTCAAGGTAATTGTCAATATGCGAATTTGAGTGTTTTTCTCTCAACTGAAGGGGCACGTATGCAGGTGTACGCCATCTCGATTCTCCTGTCGGCAAAGAAACGCTTCATGTGTCCAGTCCATCGTTTGCATCAGAGATGAGTTTTACAACAAATAAAGTGGTGTATTGAAAGAGAGTCGGAGTGACAGCGCTGAAGATGAGGAAAGAAGGGAAAAGACAAGCCCTCGCCTGTGCGGTTATTACTCTCCATACAGGCGCTCCTACTTGATTCACACTGACTCATGTATCAAGTGATGATGAATTTAAACCCAGCGGACAATGAATCACTTCCAGCCACCTTGTGATATTTGTTCACGCTTCGCACCTGTACGAGCAGTGAAGACAAAGAGTCAAAGTATTGTTAATTGAGGTGTGTTTTCTCCTGCACGTTAAGTCACCCGGTGAGGTAATTCCATCTCTGTTGTGCGTCTGGTACCATCTAGTCAGCTTTAACCATAATGTGCAGTGATCAGCCAAAACATAATGACCTAATACTGTATACATCCCCCCTCTCTTTGACACCGTGTGCTCCTCACCTTTTTATCAGAAGCAGCTTTCATTTCTGCAGCAGTTTGAGTTCTAGTAGCTCGTCTAGTTATTTGGACCACATGCCTTCACTACACAACCATGATCGTTGAACCTGCAGACCAGAAACTACAATCTTAATGTTGCTATGATCCATTCTAAAGTTGAGTGGCGGGCTCACCAACACCCAATAACACACCGCAAATGTTATTCAGTCACACACTTGACTGCAGCTCTCAACAGCAGCGCATAAGAAGACGTTGTCTTGATGCCTCAGCATAATCAGACATCTTTTCATGATGAACGAATTCAGACAACCTCAAGTTTTCCAATTTTTTTTTTTTTTTTTTATAATTCCTTGACTTTCAGGACTTGTATATATCCCTGCCAGGTCAATTGTAAAACATTATCTTTTATCGAGGCACCCGTCAGTGAACATAATGTCATGGTTGATCCGTGTTTATCACCTTGAGACAAAGAGGAATTTTTGTTTGTTTGTTTTAAAGATGCTAGTCATTTGGGATTCACCTCCAACACTTCTCTTTTAACATCGTTTTCCTTTTTGATTAAAACTCCACCTTAAAGCACATTCAGGTCTTTTCATCTTCATTGTATTGGCATGAAGTAACTCATTTGCGGTTACCACCCACTACACAGAGAGCTTTCCCCTCCAAGCTACATGGTGGAAAAACTTGTATCCTAATTGGCTGATTAGTGTATTCACTCTAAAGCAGGGAAAAACACCAGAGGACTTCAGATCAACTCCAGAGGTTACCACTAATCTGTCCTTCAAGGGCCAAGGCCACGTCGTGTGTGACCTTGTTTCCTTCGGTGGATAAAAGGGAGAATCATGTTTTGCACAGTACATCTTAATAAAGCTCTTCCGCCCCTCAAGATCCACTTGGAGCCTCTTTCTCCAGCACCCCTCGTCAACCCCCGGTGATCTGCTCCTCCCCCGGTCTCTGTTGGGAGACACGGAGGTTGATCTCCTTGGGAAAAACTCCTCCCCACCTGGCAGCGGTGAATGGCCGCCCCTCAGGAGGGCATGAGGCGCAAGCATAAAAAGATGCCTCCGGGGATTAGGCATTAAGTCTTCACAGGCCATTATCAAACAGCATGAGTCAGAACACTGCTGATTGGACCCATGGCCTGGATTTATTTCCTCTTTCCTGGTACAGGGAAGAATTTAGGTCATTTCAAGGTTTGTCTGCTTTTTTTTTTTACACTTTGCCAATGCATTTACACCCGTCTTTGGGCTCACGTGGAGCTTTTAGGACTGGGTTAATAATCAATCAAAAGGTGAGTAAATAAAGCACAGCGGACAACAGACGTTGAATACACACACACGCTCAAACCGAACCTGCATTCCTCGTTGACAGTCAAGGTCAAAATGCTGAACTGGGAAGTTTGGGGGGAATTTTGGTGTTTACAAACGAAACTATGTTTCCAGTAAACATTTCACTTCTTCGCCGAGTTCAGCGAGACGAGACTCTTAAATACTTCAGATGGATAGAGACAGAGGCTTGTTTCAGTAAAAGTTGATTTATCGAGGCACCGAAAGGACAAAACGTCTCAGAAAGCTCATATTTAATCCAATCCCCTGTTCAATTGAGACTCAAAGGATCCAGCCGTGCCAGCTGACCTCAGTGCATAGGCATGTGATGATCCACTTAGGAAACTCCTCCATCAGCGAGAACCCCCGCCACACCCCTACTCCAAGAGCTTTTCAGGCACTCGCATACATCGAACTCCCGGATCTATTCAAAACTCCCCATTTCCTCTGGACAAAAACACTTGTGGGCCCCGACGTGTGAGCCCATTGTAAACTCCTCCACCAATTTGACAGTCCACATCCAAACGGCTGTCCTGTTCGCGTCTCTCTGCAATGTCCACACCGGCTGGAGGAAGCACAGCTGTGAGGAGTGTGTGTGTGTGTGTGTGGGGGGGGGGGGGGGTCACAATGGGACACTTCATTTACTTCACATCAGACTGTTTATCACACACAGAGTCATATAAAGGTGTGATGTTGTCCCTCTTAGGGCTTAATATGAAATAAAAGAGGAAAATGCCACTCAATAAGCATATGCTTTTCTCATGCTTGGTAAGCCACTAATTTGATGATATAAACTGACTCTCAATAACATGTCATTAAAATTATCACAACATTATCCTGGCTGAGCACCATGTCTGCAACAGTGCAAGGAGGATAATTATAATTAATGTGCAGCATGCTGTGTGAACTGCTGCAGAGGAAGCTGAAGCAGAGTTTTATAGATTCAAATTAGTTTCAAAGAGGCCGTCCAGCAGGACTGACCTAAACAGAGCCTGTCACTAATGTGGCCAATCCACTGGAAGAGAGGACTGTTACTGCGAGGGGCTGTAAAATCATTTACATTGAAAGAAATTCTTTTGTGCAGACAACCAGGAGTTGGAGTCCAACAATGAAAGGAAATGCAGTGACCAACCGTAGTGCTTATGTAACAAATTCACAGAAACTGGATGTGACTGGCGCTGCGGTGGGTCGTGTTAAAACATAAAACCTGAAACTCAGCTTTTTATTCTTGCTCAGCATGAAGCACTTTGTAACTCATTACGTTTCTCTATTTCCAGTTGCTTAAAAATCAAATTTTGTTTACATTTTAACCAAATTGTTATCATTTGCTTCCTTAAATTTTTGCTTTGTCCTCTGGTTTCCTATAATCGTAGATTTGTGGATATTTCATATGTACATTTATATGTATTTTTAACTGAATTGCATTGATTTTAATTGTGCTATTTTTAGATTTCATCATACATCGGTCACTGTTCTCTGCACGTTTTCAAGTGTGCACAAGTAATTATACTGCTCTGAGCACACTGTGTGTGTGTGTGTGTGTGTGTGTGTGTGTGTGTGTGTGTGTGTGTGTGTGTGTGTGTGTGTGTGTGTGTGTGTGTGTCCGCGCGCACACAGGACACACGCACACAAAAAATCCCAAAAAATATGTTTTTTTGTGAGAAAAAAATTAAAATGAACTAGCATTTTCCCTGAAAATGCTTCAGTATCAACATAGGGTATGTTGTTAATTTACTTCTTGAGTGGGGAAAAAAAATATTTGCATTCTGTTAGGATCTACATTCAACACAGCGTCCCAACACTTTGGGAAAACTGTTTTGTATGTGCATGTTTAAAACAGTTGGAGCTGCATTTGCCATTTTTAAACAGCAATAATAAATTAAAAAAAAGATTAACACAAGAAAGAATGTTTCCCCGTCATGATGCAGCAGGCGAAGGTTTGACCTTGAGTGTTGGGTGGTTTGAATGTTGAATGTTTGCAGCAAGAAGGGCATCTGGAGTAAAAACTAACCATATCTATAAAAAGGGAACAGCTGATAGGAAACTTCTCTTGATGAACACCAGTAAAATGTTGGTCGTACGGACCGTCAGTGAGTGCATGGGTTCAAATCCGTTGCTGAACAGAAGTTGCTGCAGCCCCGCCCGAGTCGGGTTGTGATTACCACCACAGGCAATTAAGCAGAGAAATGGTTCCAGTCCAGGAAGTCCACTGTGAGACGCAGCCATCCCTGCCTTCATCCATCCATCTCCACAACCTCTATGCCCAGTGGTCTGGAAAAGCTGCAGTGAATGGAGATGATCCATCCAAACCCCCCCCCCCCCCCTTCAGAACCCTGTTAAAGCTGTACATTCTGCACACACAGCTACATTCCTGCAGGGGGTTAAGTAGGTCAAAGGACCTCATCTTTGAGAGAGAGGCGGTTCGTGCAGCCTCAGGTCCTATTAATGCCTGGCTGAGCCACTGTCACTGGACTGAAGGCCAAGGAGTACATTTGTTTTTTAACTTTAGGATTTATTTCTCATGTGGACCACAGTCGGGCTCGATCCTGTTCCACCACAGTGATGAAAGCTTTACTTGATGGAAATTATGAGCGGTTTAATACAGGTTTCCATCATCTGCGCTGGGCAAATAACTGAAATGCTGCAGAACAAAGAAAAAGCTATTCGAGCAGCTGAAAAGAACATCTTCGTTGACCTTGGAGCAGGCACTTTCCTTTATGTTGATTTTTGTTCTGATGAGATATATTGCCGTCCAAACCCACTTGCAGTATAAAGGTCAACACAGCTTTTTTTTCACCATTCAAAAGGAATTGGAGATGAAGGGTAACCGCAACCTCTTTACCTTGACCAGACACGCCGCTTTCGTTCACTCGGTGCATTCCTCCTGTCCATGAGCCACCTCCTATCATCACCTCAAACAGATCACACATCACCAGGAACCCTGCCTCATAATTACAACCCATCCATCCTCCTCGCCACAAGCAGGGGGCTGGGGGTCAGTCACACTTTAACTCCAAGTGCTTCATAAACAAATCAGCCTGCAAAGTTTGCAGCTGCAAGTGGGTGTTCAGCTACTGCCAAGGTGATTTTCTACCAGACATCAGAACTGAAAAATGAGCTGTAAGAGCATGTAGCCGGTGCGGAGTGGCCTTTTGAGTAAATAGAGGCACAAATTTGCATGAGGGCGGCACACGTCTCCTCCAGCCAAGAGCCTGTTTTGGCCAAAACTGAAGCAAGGGGGACGGGCGCGCTGGTGGTGGGGGGGAAAAAAGGAAAGCATTGACACATTGGTATTCTTCAGCCAAAGTGGAAACTCTGCGCCAAATGTGTTCAGCGGAGAGGAGAGGAGGCGTCGGGGTGGCCGCGACGGGGAGGGTGAGGGAAGGAGCAGGCGGACAGATACAAAGAGGTCCCTGTGTCAATCCCGCTGCTCCGCCATTGAAGATAATGAACACTAAAATAATATGCAATTTGAGTGGCCCCCTGCATACAAGGTCAGCACCGCTGGCTAGGCATACCATCTTGGCTGTCGGTGATCGTGACACATTCTGGTTTAATGTGAGTGTGTTTCGGGGTGGTGGGGAAGGGGGGGGGGGGGGGGGGGGGGGGTCAGCTGTACGAACCAGTGGGTTGGCTGAGCTTCTCAGCCACACAAAGAGCCTCTCTGCCAGCCGGGAGAGTAGGAGTGAGCTTCAGCGCTCTCTCTCTCTCTCCTTCTCCTTCTGCTCTGCGTCTCTAAAAGCCTCTACATTTCCTCTATTCCTCCATTTTTATTTCCACTCACCTCTGTCGCACTTCTCAGTTATGTTAGCACATTGGTCCGAGCAACCAGATACTCCAGGAGGAATATATTAACCCCCCCCACCCACCCATCATAAAACTGTCTATAAAAAACCCCAGCTATAGATCATACCAGGTTTAATCTGTGATATTACCTTCCCCCATTGGGCCCTGGTAGAGAGCAGAATGGGACCCCTCTGGCATGGCACGCAGGCCTCTGGATCTGACAAAAGAAAACACAAAGGGGTCAAAGAGAAGCCTGGCATTTCACGTCAAGCCTTACAGTAAACACAGCGGGGCAAGATTAATCATTTCCAGTGAAGTGGACTCTTATTAAAGCAAAGCATGCTTCCTTCCTATTATTCCAAGATATTCTTTTGTCAAATAACTCATCTTTCTCCCTCAGCCAGACACACTCCTTTGAGGTCTTACATAAAAAGGGAAATTCCTGCCATTCCCCAGTTCGCAGCTCTGCGTCGGCTCATGCCAACCACTCGATAATGCACAGTGAAGTTTGTGCTGGAAACCCAGGAGGCTTTAGAGTCACAATCTAAATGGTGAAATTCAAAAGTGAAATGGCCATTTCAGTGATATATGCAAGTACTGCTGCTCGATTAGATTCCAAGTAAACCACTGCGATAATAAGGCATGCTGGGAAAAGAAGCATTGGTTGTACATCAGCTTGACACTGATAAAGAGAAGAACCAACACGGGACTAAAACACTGGATTATCTCATCTTGCCGAGTTTGAATTTATTCAGTGATTAATGCCACATCAAACAACTCATTTACACTGTAACCCAGCCAGTGAGATTACAAGTTCCCTCCTTGTGGCATGTATTTTTCTAATCCCTTGAGCCAGGCTGTAGCGTTTCTTAATGATGAGCCGCCTCATCTCAGCGCTGCCAGTTTCTCACATCACTGCTTCTCAGTCGCCTTGCAGCGCATGAGAACCGGTCGCTCTGTGATTCCTGGTGAGCCTGGAGCCTTTTAAACATCACATTCTCGGGCCCGTTAGATCAGAGGAGCAGGAATTCTTCAGGGATTAGGATGGGCATTGTTCCCCGGGCATCTGCTAGCCACTGTGCCGGGCCGACGGGACCGGCCAGCCGAGGCCAAACCGAGCTCGCTGCCAAGAGCCTCGCCAATTAAGATGTGCAGGAATGCAAGGAGAGAAGTAATAGAGCCGGATCTGCACATTAAGATCACTGCTTCACTGTAAGGCCCCTGTGGCCAGAGCTAAAGCTTGTTTACAAAAATACTACACGCTACAATTCTACTACTTTTTAGGCAAAGCATGACTGGCTGGATAAAAATTGTCAAGGATAAAAACAGCTGTAATCTTTAATTAAATATAGGTTTTAGCTTTGATTTAGAAGCGCTTTGTGTTCAACTTAATGAGGTGCACACGCAACCAGACCGCAAACGACAACTGAAGCAAAAGTAATTTGACCTACAATATTTCAAATATTACAATGTGGAGTTTTAGGCAAGGCAAAATCAACCATATGACAACTGTTCCTAAAACAAAGTCACTTACTGTAATCTTTAATGTAGGAGGTAAAATCAAGACGTTCAATGAATATCTTTGGCTCTTTTTCTATTTAAAAAAAACATTCAAGAACAAATTATTTAAAAAGTGCAAAAAAGTCTGCATAAAAGGAAGACAATATACAAACTCAGAAATAATTTTAACTACTTTATATCTGCAAGACCTCGACTTACCCAAAAGATCAAAAAAGCGGTTCACAGTATTATTCAATTTGAAATGTATTAAAACACATTTGAAGGTCCAGCATTCGACTGAGGTTTATTATTCAGCCTCCTACAGAAGCATTTGTGCTGAATACAGAACTTCTGTCAATCAATCTGCTCGATCACTGGTTGGCCTGGGACTTCTGCCAGGTGGGCTTTGCAGTAACTGGTGAGGAGAAGAATAGGAAATGGGCTGAAGGGGAAATGGCTCCAGCAAAATGGGCTTTGTAACAGTGTTCCTTCAAGAATGCTCAACAGAGGCTTCAGTCTTAACATTAAAAAACCCCTTCAAACCCCAATCCTTCTCGAACTTCAGCAAATGTATCAGAGCACACGTAAAATCATTTACACAACAAACAATCGTTTTCATTCTGACATCTAGTGATATTTGGATTCTAGACAATTGCTAGAGTGTGTGTGGAGCGCAACAGTTCTCATTGCTTTTATCTGAAAATGTTTAATACACACACTTGTTGAGCCTTGAACATATACAGCATGTGACCGGAGTGAGTCTTGCTGAAAGAAAAGCTACAAATGTGAAAAACTGAATTATGCTCGGACTGCCCTTCACAGCTCTGCTACAATATCATCCTTTAAGTTCGAAGCCGTCTCTTTTGACCAAGCTCAGCCAATTGATTTTGAAGTGGTGGGATACTCAGTGTGACCTACATGAGAATGACCGATGTTGACAGGTTGACTTTGAATTTGTCTCAGTGAACAAGGAAAATCCTCCCATAATCCCACCTACTCCGACTGCTGAGCTAACCTAAAGCTGGTTAATGACCAGACCAAAACTATGCTAATCTGGCTTTGGTCATTGAGAGGCTGGATTTTGGGTTGAAATCTGTAGGTGGAGTTGGGTTAAATGTCTGGGCCTTTTCTAATGTCTTATCAAGAGCTAAAGCCTGGCGGTGAAGGACTGTTTTGGTGGGGGAAGGTGGAAAAATATTTTACAATGCTTGGCCGGACATGGTGAAACTATGTACACCACGATCTTTAAACATCCTGACCTAATTCAACAATCACAAATCATTAACTTTCACCGTCCATTTGCTGACTTATGGCAAATCCAAATCATTGTTTTCCTAGGGTGGGGGCTATGACCAAATTTCAAATCCTTAAGAAAACACTACATACAGGCCGACATTCATGCCAAGCTGACCACCTGTGCTTCAACTAACTGCCTTTTCACACAAATGGGGAGCATTTGGTTCCCACAGCTGATGACTGCATTACCCGCAGCATGAACCTCCCGCATGGGATTTTTCAACTTGCCCCTTAATTGAAGACAGATGCAACCAGGACCAATCGGACGGTTATTAAAAGAAAGACCCGCAATGGATCATTTCTTCAGACGGGCTGATAAACTTCCTTGTTGCCTGTAATCGACGGGCTTTACACTGATCCAGGCAGTCAAGGGCTGAATTCCTTTCTTTTAAAAGCAAAACAAACAGATAATTACGGGGAGCAGATGCCGGCTGAGATACAGCACTCACACAAACAAGGAGGAAATTTAGATTGAGTCATCACCACACATACGGTGAAGTTTACTGAAGAAAACGCTGCACAGACAACTATAAACTTTTAACCATAAACTCAGGCTTGACATCAGAAATGCGTCCTCGGGGTGCGAAGATGATCCAATGCATTTTTCACTGTTGACAGTCAGTCACAGTTAGGTTAGGTTACTTCATTTGTACCCGCAGGTAATCTGGGATTGCGGTGAGTCACAAAAACACCTGAAAAGAAAAAAACGAGACGAAGTGACGACGGTGCTCACTGTGAACCTCAGTCCTGATGACAGAAGTGAAACTGGCGAATAAGTCTTCAAAGGAAGCCAAACAGGAAAAATTATTTCCCAACATGGGGAGGCATGCCACTTTCTCCATCTCTTCAGAAAAAAAAACATCCATAAGGCTTCAGATTTAAAACGTCTCCTCAATATGCTGCTCCTTGCTAACCCAATGACTTGATCTGCATTCAAATAACTTTGTGGAACAGTCTCCAGTGAGAACAGATAAAAAAAAAAATATGCACACAACTAATGAGACACAGCATCTGAATCCTTAATCAGCCTTTGGTGTAACGATTAGAAAGACAAATTGATTTTGTCTGGTGCAAAACAAGTGGAGAAACTAAAAATAGTCCACTGAATTCCTGCTGGACTTCTCTCTCACATTTGCAGACCGACCACATCACAATGCACAAAGCGTCTGCCCCAACAAGGCCCAAGAGAAATATAGAAGTCTGACATCAGCCACTCTAGGATATCTTTAGCATGACACTGCGGTGCAACTTTCTTTACGGCGACATGAGCACGGATGTTTATATTCAAGACAAAAAAATTTTTTAAAATCCAACCTGGCGTTCTTTATAGAAACCAAGGTCCCACTGAGACCAAGAGTCTTTATTATTTCAACATTGGTGCCATGTTTATCTTGCATGACCTCTCTCTTACCCTGTTGAAAATACTCCCTTTCTGCGAGTGCCTTCTTTCCCACATTAGTGTGTCCCCTGACACGCAGGCTCTAGGAGACTAACAGCTTTTCATTCACGGGAGGAAACAATACACCCTGATGGTCGCTCTTCATCTCAATCAAATTCACAACCTCTCTGAGGATGGCTCAAACATTCCCACAGACTGACAGCGTATGAGCTTTTTATTATAGTCCACTGCATTTCCTAAGCATGTTGTTTGGATGTGGGTAAAAGCCACCCACCCTAATGGGAGCTTTTGTCCATATGGTGCAACATAGACTTCAGCCAAAATAGCCCTTAATGGGATAATAATCATTCCCTACTGTAACCAAAAGGAAAAAAAACTAAAACCCCTGCAATTTTCACCTCCACACAAGTGACTCATAACTACTGAATGCATACCTGGCGAGTGAGGATGGTAAGTGCCATCTGAACGAGGAAATGACAAGTGAAGACTCCCAATTCTTTAAAACCATGAACGGCAGACAAGCAGAGGGCAAGCAGTCCCCCATAACGTCTGGCAGTGTTTTGAGGGCAGAGGACCAGAGCTGCTGGATAAAATTAGACGACGGGTCTTCAAACTGACTTAAAGGTACATGACACCCCATCTGCTGGCAAAGAAGCTCCCTCGTGGCTTCACGACGACTTGTCCTTATAGCAGCGATAAATAACTTGGAGTCAGGCCTCCCCTGGGTGTCTGGAATGTAAAATCACTTATGGCAGTCATTCTCCGCTTTCAAACAAACACAATGTTGTTAGGGCCCATTTAAAGTCAACCTTCAACTCTGACAGTGTAATCCTAGCCCTAGACTTGTTAAATAAAAAAAAAAGTGGAACTTAAAAGGTCTCGTGAGATCCAGGCAGGGTGCCACGGGGGTGGGATTCATCCACCACGGTAGGATAACATCTATCAGGGATTGAAGCTTCAACACCAACAAACTGGACAAAACATATCGTCTATCTTCTGCACCACTTAACATCGCACGGTGCTGGAACCAATTGAGCTGACTGTGGGTTAAGGCAGAGTGAACCTTGAACGGGTCGCCAGTCCATCACAGGATAAACACAGAGAGACAACTAACTACACGCAATGTAGATTCACCAATTAGCCTCAAACGCATGATGTGGGCCTGCGACAGGAAACTGGAGGAAAATAATGTAAAGTCCATATGGAAAGGACGACCAAGCCCAGACTTGGACGGGAGGTATTTCCACAAGAGGGGTTCAGCTACCATGTGGGACAAAAACACATAAATGCTTTCTTAAAACATGACAAATGCAGACACGACCAGTTTTCTGCATCAAAAGCGAATGTCATGCTCCCACCATCACATGCTAAGCAGCAAAGATTGGTTGATGGTTGACTTTCTGGGGAACTTCACAACTGTTGAATTCCTTTAAGTGACTTACAAAGTATTCACATGTAGAGTTTTAAATGTACATGCATTTAAATGTTCTCTACTTTTCTGCTACTCTTGTAATTTAATCACAGCTGCAGCATACCAAGACTCTGAAAGAGGGAATTAAGAGCCAACTCTGAAATCCAAGACACACTCAGGCAGTTTCCTGTCTGGACCACCTACAAGAGAGTCCCGTTCATCGCTCTGAGGAAACATTTATCTGCAATGAAGCTCAGCCCTTATTGTCTGAAAGGTCAAGTGAGGTCAGAGAAGCAGAAGATGGAACTTTTCAGTGGTAATTGATTGATTTTTGTCCCATTCTTCTACAACAGCTGGTGGTGGAGAGTTATTGACCTATGAGCAGCCTGCATTTAAAACCACACTGTGTCTCACTGGGGCGCTCATTAGAAAAAAAACAATTAGGGTTTTCTGTGAGGGGAGAGGAGCAGGCATGTCCACCAACAAGATTGACGGGAGGAATCGGATGGGAAGATGGGGGAAGAGGAAATTGGAAAATTATTCAACTGTAGGGCAAAGTTTAGTTTTTCCCTCACAAGACAAATGTGACATCAGTGCTGAAGTGGAAAATCTCACCGCTTTAAAAAAAAAAAAAAGAGGGGAAACAGGCTGCTGCAGCTGACCAAAGTTCATTCAACTGAGAGTGTTTTGCATCAAAGACAAACAGAACTTATCTGACTGAAACTCGTGCGTCCTGCAGGTCTTACAGCTGCAAGGCTGGGAAATTAAACCAAGCAGAAATGCATCCAATACCAGTTATGTAACACATATCTATGAAGTTAAAGGCGGAGGGGCTCATCTTAAGGAATGCGCTGAAGGCTTTACATGAGAGGAAAACCATAAATCGGATTCTTGAGGGAGAAAACAAGCACATGCACATGTTTTGGCACTTTGTTGCGCGCTGGGTGCGGAGATTTGATGAAAACAACGTGTACTTGAGAAAGGAAACACTTTATAAAAGTAAGTTTAATCGACAACACTTGTTAAAAGTGACATAAAAAAAACAACCCAAACCCGGTTAAGTAACAGCCCTACAAAACAAAATCCAATCCACAGAAATATCCCAGCAGAACGGACACATTTTAGCCCAGATTGCGCAAAGTTGTGAAAAGTCGATCCACGTACCGCCAATGTCTTTCCTTCAAGTGACGACCGCCGTTTTTTCCCCCTCTTTATGTGATTCTTCTTGGAAGGACAGTCGAGGTTAGTCCGTCAGTTTGTTCCTCTCACATGTTTCAGAGACGCACATCCAGGCGCAGGTCATCGGCTCGATCTGGGTCTGCAAACTACCGCATCTCTGCAAAGAACTGCTGATGCGTTCAGGGCCGCTCGGAAAACATATACTGAGAGTTGACAGTGAACGCGACCAACACGTAAACGAAAGACTTAAACATATGAATCGACTCAGTTTTCTCAGATCAGGTACTTTTCCCCTCCCCTTTGCTATCTCAATTTACTAATAAACATTGATGTCCGAATTTCTACTGGCGCTATTTCTTCATTGGTTTGCACTTTGATTTAATAAAAACAAAACAAAACAGTAGTATAGCTGCAAACTATACAACATGCAAAACTGCAATAAGTTTTGTATGTCTCAGTGCAAGTTTTCGCTTTTCTCAAATGCTCAAGCTAGTTGGGGAAAGCATCGATCAACGTAACTGAAGAAACCCCATTTGTCTAAAAAGAGGGTAATTTACACAGAGCATGAAGGCATCTCAGGAGGGCTTGTTTGTGACAGGCTTCAGTGTCAGATGTGTTCCCACATCACCACATCTGGACTGGACGTTTGTTTTAGTTTTGCATGATATGTGCAGGACTGCTAGGACTGTTGAAATGTGTTTTCTTTTTGCTTTTCATGTTCTATGAATATGGATGAAAACTGAACGTGAGGCCTGTGAAAGATGTAAATTCTAGTCCTGCCAATTACATTTATGAGGGTCAGGGCAGTGGAATGGGGGACTCACAAAGGACAGCTTCAGTGAATCAATTGGGTGGCTGCTAATTTATGTGGGGTGTTTTTTTTGTGGTTTTTTGGCTCTTTAGCTTTGCACGACCCCCTCTCAGCCGTCCTTCTTGAGATAACTTCAAGATTCCCATAGAAGGATGAAGACAACAATATGTTGCACCACTTTTTCTGAAGTTACGATGTGAAAAAGCAGCTTTCAATGGTTTGGCAAAATTGTTTGGGGAGAGCTGGCAGATTTTGAGTATTCTGCACAAAACGCCTCAGTAAAACAGATTACAAGCCACAGCTTTTCATAAATTGAAGACAAGAATGAATTTTTTTCAATTATCTTGGTGTCTATGCCAGAGAGACCACCAATAAAGTAAAAAAAAAAAAGCCAACAAAAAACAACATCAACAAAAAAACAACTGCAACTTGGAAAGCTACCAGTTGGGGAAGTCTCATTTCCAATGCTGAAAAGAAAACACATTTTCATCACCCTATAATACACATAGATGCTTGAAAAGTCAATATAATCTAAACAGAAAACCTTGAAAACCTAATCTTGTAGTGCTTTGTACCACATGATGATGCATTACTTACTACACTCCGTTGTTTTACAATCAGTTAGCTTCAATGGCAAATGCTGAAAAATTTATTTGGGGCACTAATGCTCCCCCTAAAAAAATACTGGGTACAAATTCAAAAAACACTAATAGGAAATTACAAAATAAAATGAAAACATCCTAAGAAGAGAAGAGGAAACTCACCTCTCAACTCAACTTAACTCAACTTTATTTCGAAAGCACTTAAGAGCAAGAGCATTATCAAAGTGCTGTACATAAATAGATTTAAAAATAACAAAGTATGAGTGGTAATCAGTTAAAAAAAACAACTAAAGCAATAATATTCAACAATATACAATTAAATGGCAACAAGTAAAACAGGAGCTGAGTCTAAAGCTGGGTTAAAAGCCAAGGAATAAAAAAAAAAAAGGGTCTTAAGAATAGTTTTGAAAATGAACAGTGAAGATGCTTGTCTGATGCAGATTTGTACACTATTAATTAAATTAACTAACTTCTGAAACACCAAGAAAGTGACTCAATACGGCCACCCTGTGCACAGAGGGGGAAATACTTAAAACTTCATCCTGTACCTGTAGGATGAAGGTAGTGAATTTCATGGCTGAGATAAAACATTTTTAAAAAGTCAAGCCTGGGATAGGATTGAACCGCCGACTAGTTTAAGAGTTACTGATCCATTGTCAAATCTTTAAATTTCTTTACAACTTTACATGCAAAAGATCGATTCAACATATTTTAATTCAGGTATCATGTTCTATAATAGTGATTCTATATGAAGCCTGACAGACATTTATGTAACAATCACTGAAGTAGTTTACAAGCGTGAGACTTCAGCAGTGTTAGACGTTAAATATCAGATAGTTTACTACTGCCACCTGCTGGTCAATGTACATAAAGTCACGACAGGACTGCAGTTTAGTTTTCATTTAAAGATCGATAATAAACAGGCGATCAGACTGACATCATGAATTCATATCTGCTATACAGTAATTCAGTTTGTGCAACATATGTTGTGTTGTATGCATGTGAATCTACTGGACCTCTGTGGAATGTGCATGTTCTCCATGGTGCATGTTTGTAGTTTTTATTTCTTTAATCCAAGTCACCATTTTGAGTTTACATGAAAATGTGACTTTTCTTTTGAAACTATGGCTTGCCCACTTGTCCATGGTGTACCGTGCCTCCACCTACACTGACTGACTCTAGCAGCGATCATCATTAAGTAAGAAACGGCATCAGGGAAGATGTTTGTGTCGTTATGTTGTGCATGAACCACAATTGAAATGTCTCAAGTGCAAAACCTGAACATTCCTGAAACAGACCCTAGAGTCAAATGCAACCCGTTATTATTTTTTATTGCTAAAAATACTACAGTTAAAAAAAAAGTGTTCAAAGGAATTCTATTGGAAAGTAAAGGAGGAAATAACCTGCGGAACTGGTTTCCCCATTTTGAATATAGCGGATGTGAGTTTCCATGGAATCAGCAGTGTGGGTTGACACATTTCTGTACATCATTGGCTGCATTGGACAAAGACAAACGAGGTCAAATCACTTTGTAACCTTATTAGGGAAAGTAAACCTTGTCAAACAAAACTCGATAACATCCCAAATTGGACTGAATAATCCTTTATGCAAGATATGCATGCAGATTGTAGTGATGGTCCCTTGAAATAACAAAATCATGTGACAGAACAAAGTGGAATAAACACCTTTCAAACAAACGATTTTTTTCGAAAGACAAATTACCCCAGAATGAGTGTTAATATTTTTTATTTAATATGAACATCATACTGCTAAGGCTAATGGAACTTACATCATCACATCACACAAAGAAACAATCTATAAATTTAAAATGTTGAATATTCAACAGCAACAGTCATTTAAAAACATGTGAATAAGTATCTTTTATCTATGCACATATATCTCTTAAAAAATAAATCACCAACAAAATAATGTTCAAGTCAAATATTACTTTCTGAAATTCTAAGATTATGTACAACACGGTGCATTTGCCATCAAGTGGAGTTTGTAACAATATTGCGTGGGGAAAAAAAAAAAAAAAGATAAAAACTGAAGGAGGGAAGGTGGTTGGCATAGCAGGCCATCGGGATGTTTTCACAACACATCTACTAAATCTTCCAGAGTTCAGTTGCAAGAAGGAGGCAAACAATCAAGTCTCATGTCACAATTAAAACCATCTTCTTCCAAAACGATGTGTTGACATTGCATTAGGAAAATTGTTTGATGGATACAAGACCACACAAACTAGCAGGGAGCCAGCGCGAGTTTCAACAGGGCCACATGTTGTGGCGAGATGACCTCCATACAAACACAAATCCTTCCCTTTTAACCTGAGTACACACTGAAGCCAACAAGTTATTCACCAGGCCAATGTATGAATCTATATTTATAAAATAATAATAAAAACAAGCTTAAACATCACATTTCATCTTTGAAGACATTTCATCTTCTGTGTACACCGCCCTTAAAAACACATCCATCTACATACAAAATAAAAACAGAGCTCTTTCAGGATCAATTTTCGTCAGCAGACTTAGTTTCTTCTCTTGTCAGTCTGAGTTTAGTCGGGGGAAACGCAAGGCACGAGCTACGCTACAGGATGTGGGACTTCTGCGGGGGCGGGGGGGTGTCAGATGGGCTTGGTGGTGCTGTTGTAGACCAGATGCTCTCTGTCTGCGGTCATAACGGGAGCGTTGGTGACGGGCACGCGGTGGTGTTGTGAGGACTTCCTTCCCTTCATGAAGCAGTACACCAACACACCCAGCAGGACGAGAATCGCCAAACCCAAGACGGCAGCGATCGCAATGATACCTGGGCGATAAATTAGAACGGGACACAAAAGTTCAAAAGTTTGGGATTTGTTGTGAGAGACGGTGACACAAAAGACGTTGGAGAGCGAAGTTGATAAAACGGGAAGCAAGTGAAAATAAATGTGTTTTATATACTTGTCTGGCCCTCTGACACTCTGCGTTCAAACTCCTCCTTTCTTGCAAAGGCATCCTTTTCTAAAATGAAGACAAAGACAAGTTATAACAGTGTTACAGTAACCTGCAGGGCATGTTCTTCAAATACTGTTAGCACAAACAACATCCACACCAATTCCAAAATGTGAGTTATTGACTTCATGGAGTTTTTTTTGTACCAAACTTAACATGTTATTTAACTTAAACTCTAAAAACCTGCTCACTATTTGGCCCTACAATGAAAATGATGCCCCAAATAGTGAACGCTGGAGATTTTTGTTAAAGTAAACTCAAATTAAACACAACAACAAACTGGTAGACATTGAACAGACACTCAGTCCTTCTACCTACCCATCCACAATGTTGGTTGTATTGAATTTTACATTCTGCGCCTTTAAATGGAGCCAATACTAATATTTGGAAAGTTTGCCACAAGCATGTTTTACATTGTACTGCACCAGCGAAGTGGCTCTACATTTCAAAACTGTTGTCATTTACCTATATGATATTTCTAAAAACAACAGTCATGAGACATAGATGCAGCTCATCTGTACACGTCTCAGAATGTCTATAAGACCGAGACTCATCCTTCAGTTGATGGAGCAAACATTTTAATATTCATACGTCCAGCAATTTAAACACAGAGGAACATAATGTTTTTGAATGAGTACGATGTAGATCAGATCAAATGTCAGAAACAATTTTCACTGAAAATTAGGTTATTTCAAGAGGTCACATTTTACAGTATTCGGAATTAATTCATACAAGCGGCCTAAAGTCACACACACACTTGGCGAAACCACTCAAAATATATAGACCCTGACCTGCTTTAACAAAAAAAAACCAACAAAAAAAACCTATTGAGATTTTACTGAAGTTCCATTTAAGCCCTAAAGCAGCACGGCCCACATAGCTTAAAACATACGTTGTATTTAACTCTGAGTCAGCCGTCATCATTGGACGTGTGAATATGAATATCAGTGTGAAGCACTTTGAGACTGCGTGAGCGGTGATAATGTGTCTGAGTTACAAGGATTCACTGTCGCAGAATTCACAGAAACAGAGTGGTCATTTTCCAAGATGTATCGTGAGCACGTTTAGAAAATCCATGTACGGAACCCACCTGTGACCCCACGACAAATTCTCAAACAGGAGTCTTTTTTTTCAAAGCGATTCTCATTCCCCAGGCAGCCGCCGTAGTTGAAACGCAGGCAGTCCTGCTGGTACGGGTCGTAATACCACTTGGTGAGACTGTCCCGGCAGTTTCCTGTGTCGGGAACCTCGGTGCAGCGCACTGCGAAAAAACACAAACGAGTTTGGGTCAAAAAGTATGTTTGTATGTTGAATTTGATCGATATTGATCATCACTAGAAAGGCAGAAACAAAAAAAAAGAAAAAGAAAATCACCTTTCTGTTCATCCACTGGAATCTGCAGCAGGATGTGAAACTTGTCGTTCACTGACAGACACATTGTTCACGTTAGCTTTCAGAGCGGCACTCATTCAGCACAGTGCATTCATAAGACATGAGGGAATCAACGCTTAATTTGCATATTCATTGCTCACGGTCTTGGCATTTCTCCTCGTCTGAGCCGTCGCTGCACTGCGGGGTGGAGTCGCACTCCAGGCCGGGATCCAGACAGCAGCCATTAGAGCAGGTGAACTGTTCTACGGTACACGGGGCGCCGCACATCTCCCCTGCAAAACCCAGAGGAATCCCGTCACTCAGACTGCCTTTCGGAGCGTGCAAAGTCTTCAACAATTAAAATATGTGTGGTTATAATAGCCCTGAGCCACAGAGAACCTTGACAAATAGTAAAATAGCTGTTGTCTCCTAAAGTCGCGCAGGTTCACAGTGCGGCGTTAACAGATGACTAAATATCTCTGTACGGTTTGATCAATGATTAAAAGTGAGTGAGTCAAACTCATGCCGAGGTTGTTCTCACACCGATAATACACAGATCTAATTCTTCATGAAGATCATACCTGGAATCCTTTTTGAGTTTATGGCTGTACACTTGTCTAAAAATGTGCAACCAATCAGTGCTTCGGTAACTTTTTAAACTAACTTTATCTTTCAATATCTGGCAGTATTCTAATATTATTGTGCTTTTCTGATTATATTTATAAGCTGACGTTATAAATCTGTGACGCACTGGTGGAAGGCCATCGTCATGACTAGTATGAACACATAAAACTTTGTTTCTGACTTCGAGGAGTTCAAAAAGAAATTCTACATATTGTAAAGTGGCGTTATGGTTATGAGAACTACCCCGGCCAAATCCTGTCAGCAGCAACAGGATCAATGTAAAAGTCTAAATAGCAAACGTACATATTGAAACTGGGACCTAAACATGGTTTTTCCTATTAGGACTTGTTATCTAAATGCAGCCAAAAACATTGTTGTTGCCAATAGAAAACATAAATAAAGTATAAAACACTTTTTTTCCAGCACAGTTTTTACTCTTAATGCAATATTTATAAGCCTGTATATCAAACTCTAAAGAATTCACCAGTAAGTTCTCGGTATGGTGCTTCACGACACACTTTTTCTCTTTGATTTTTGTTAATTTGTGTGAAAAGCAGCGCTGGTGAAACACCTTGGAATCTGACCGACCAACCAGCCGACACTGGTCCCAAGTGATGTTGTCAATCATTGTGTGAAATCGCCACAAAAAGGCAGCGAAATTCAAAGCTGCCAGTAATTTCAATAGGAAGTGTAACGGTAACTTTCACCATGAAGATCTCGGTTATCCGCTGCAAGAAAAACGTAAACTGTGTGATCACTAATTCTGCTGTAAGAGTTCCTGTTTTGCACCACTGAAGCTGGTTTGGATGACGTGCAGTCTCCCCACAAAGAGGAACGGGTAACAAAACAAATAAAAGCAGAATCAAGAAACAATGATGAAAACTGAACAGATCCACATTTTGATTAATTCACCCCAGGTGTTCTTTGCAGCCGCTTACCTTGATTTCCAGGGATAGGCAATCCTCGACCCGATTTCTCAGCTTTTTCTGAAAGGAAGACAACAACAAAAAGAGTAGAAACAGAGGAGTTCATTTCAATCTATTAGTTGAAAAGACGCATCATTGAGAAGTCACCTTCATCCTAATGTGTGGTGCAGAGCTGAAACAGTCCACGTTGAAGAGACAAATGGCCCCTTGTTTTTTTTTTTTTAAGCCATCTTACCCTAACTTTCTGTCACACGTTAAGGAGCAACAACATATGGAAGAGAAACCACAGACAATGTAAAAGAAGGAGACGTACCGGAGCCATAGCAGGCGTTGGTGCACTCGTCCTTGGTGAGGTAGTTGTTGAGGTTCTCCTTGCAGCCTCCAAAAATGAATTCCTCGCACTTCTCTGAGGCACCGTTGTAATGCCAGCGGGGGAAGGATCCGCGACACGGCCCAATCTTCTTTGGAGCCATGCAGTGGTCTGACAGGACACAGAGTTTTAGATTACTGTAAATCGGCTCCTATTTCTGAGCTTTGTGTCCGAATAGCTTTGAGCTTAAACAGTCAGTATTCTTAACTGCATTGATATGCATCAGAAAACAATAACTGTTCTTTCTTTAAAAAGGAGAGGATCTATTAATCTGAGCAAAATGAAACAGCACGCATGTAGGATTGCAGACAGATTCAAGTTGGACGTTGACAATGTACACTGCAAGAGCTCTCAGACTGTTGTTATCAACCATCATTTCTTCTTGGAGTGCCTCCTAAAAACGGCTCCAGACTCACTTTCTAATCCCTTATTTTCCAAAACATACTAGTGAAGCCAAACAGTGGCAGACGTGCCTACTCTCACCAGCACCCAACAACCTCGAGAATAAAAAAAAAACCAAAACATTGAGCTTTACTTTAAGCTGTAGAATAGAGGTGTACAAATATTTTTTTTGGAGCAATCAATAGGCTAGCCTTGTTCATGCTGGGAAGCCAACCAACTCAGAGCAATCGGGGTGTTTTTGACAAATAGTAGTGACTATTACAAACAACCTGAAGCTTGTCGTCAATCTCCCTCCAGTTTAAGAAACATCCCAGACCTCAGGTTGGGAACCTCTGCTCTTCCTCATTAATACAGTGGTGCATTGACCGAGCGGACAAAGCGCGTTTGTCGAAGACTCAGCCGCCAACATCTTTGTCTAATATCTGGGACGAGACTTGACGCAATTTTCTCTTGATGTCTGCTCATATCCATCGAGGTCTTTGTGCTTGTCTCTTGATCAGACGACAGTTATGTCTGAAACGTTTCCTCACTGATATAAGCGGTTTGTGGCCGATGACACGCTCGACAAATGACACTGAAACTATAGAGTACAATTAGAATGAGACGCGACTCCAAAAGGAAGCGTAAACTACACTTCAATTATCAAGTTCTCGTGTTTTCCTCGTGGCGTTGACGAATGACCAAGCTGTTGTGAGAGTCATCCATTGTTCAGGTGTAAGGGTGTCAAGCGCAGGCGTTTAGAGGCGGCGCCGTAGATCAGACAGCCGGGGAAAAACTCCTTCACACCATCGAGGACTCGAGCTGTTAATGGGTAACTTAAGACCTGGGTGGCTCAAAGTGTTTTGTTGTCCTGCAGTCAACACAGACCACCTTGGAATGACAAAGGTTCAAGACTTTCAGTCGCAATCAATCCAGACTGCAAGACGCGACCGACCTCATGTTTGCGCAACTCAAACTGAAACTAGGCCAACAGGTTTGGTTGAGTCAGGGGCGGAGAGATGGTATCAGGGGAGCCGTAAAAGAAAAATAAAAAACCCGACAGGAGCAGGAACATCGTTCTGCTATTTCCTGAGCCCAGAGATAACATGGAATCACATACAACATAATACTAACCATGAACCGTATGACTGATCACCAACCAACAACTCATTACTCACACATACACACAAGTATTCTTTTTAACGTGACCATTCATGCTTTTGTCGTCACACTACCTCGTCCCACGGAGAACAAGCACTGGGCCTGCGTGTCAGGACATGTTTGATTACAGCCAACAATCTGAGGTTTATGCTTACGACAAATGTGAAACTATGCCAAAGCAGTTCCTTGAAATCAAGGCCATCTTATTTAAGAAATTAAATGACGCGAGGAGAGTGTAATGTCTAAAACCTACAGGTTTATCAGCACAGTACGTCTCAGATGTGTCCTTAGGTATACATGTATTGGGGGAAATGTTCTGTTTAATCCAGAACTCATAGAACAGTTTTGGTCCGTCTGGCTGAGACAATTATCAATAAAAAGCACAAATAAATAATTAATACGAAATAAAAACATCACTGTAACCAGGTAGTATTTACTTCTCGCTTGATAAATAGAATTTACACAGTCTACTTTGCCAGTTCTGAAATCAGAAGTCATGGTTGAATAAAGTCAGAAGTTGAATTTGTAATAAAAACCCTTTGATCTGCATTTTGTAGTGAGTTTTTCTTGTAACAACTCTTTATTTCTTTGAGAAATGGGATTTCAATATTGCACATTTTATAGATCTGGGATACTTTCACTTCAACGTACTTTCGCAAGAATGTTCACCTATTTCACAATAATGAGTGTTTTAATTCTCCACTACTCAAAGAGGTTAAACAACACAGCTCAGAGGCTTATTTCTGTCTCAACATAAAACAGAAGGCAGAAGGTTAGAAAGGAAATGTCAACCCAAACGGTACAGTGGAAACATGACTCACTGTCACTGAAACTCAACCCCGTGCCATTCAAATGTTGTTTTCTGACTTCCAAGGAAAAATATACTAGCGACACCACATCAGCCGACTGCGATATCAGATTTACACACTCAGATCTTGACCAACAGGACTAACTGCCTTCTTTTCATCATAAAATCATTGTTGAGAAACTCACGCTCAGACTGCTCGGGAGTGAGGACCAGCACTGTAACCTTGGTCGAATCCGACTGGCCGCTGTTGTCAGTGACAGTCAGCTGGAACTGATAAACTCCAGATGTCAGATTGTGAACTAAAATCTGGTCGTCAAAGTTGGTTTTCTGCAAAACATGAGAAGGAGATGTTGTATATTCATTTGTATGACAGATTTTGAGCCGAGCGAAAAGCAGAATGAACAGCAATATGAGGGTTCAGGATGTTTACAGAGCCGCATCACCCCCCCAATAATATTATCCACAGTCACATTCCTCACCTCAATTACTGCATAGGGATACTCGGTGAGCATTTGCCACAGGTAGGAGGAGATCTCATGGTCGTCTTTGCTTTGAATGCCATTCAGTGTTAAAGTGTCCTGTGGCTGGACCACCCGGTCCGGCCCGCCATTGGCCACTGGAGGACGGTCAGATTCCGCTGGAGGGAACAAATGACCAATAGCTTGAATGACATACATCCGACTCTACATCATCTTGAGCATGGAAGAGCTGAAAAATAGGCGGCAATATGAAGAAATAGAAACACATAACTGATAGGCATCACAACTTGCCGACATGTGTGAACAAGGTAAAAAAAGGCAGGTTTAAGCCATTAAGCTAAAGTCTCACATTTTCACTTTACAAACTGTGTTTAGACAAATGCCATTAAAGCCAGAGAGTGAAATTCTTTAAGCTGGTGGTGGGAGATTTAACAGACGCGTTGAATTCACTCATTCATACCAACGTATGAATGAGTGAATTTAACACGTCTGTTGGTTCTCCTGAAAGTCTTCTATTTTGTATTGTCAAGCATCTCGTGTGCGCAAATTAAAAGTAAATAAGCTTGTTTTGAATGCTACACAAACACAGAGGCGGCAGTGACCTTGAAAGACTATTTTGGCTGCTTTGTTTATATCTGATTGCGATCATACTTGAGTACTATGTAATCTGCATTGCCACTTTTAAAAATTATAAACTGTTATCAAGTATGACTACAATTTGAAAACGTGTACTTTTTTATCTCTATACTCATCTTGTTTGCATATTTCCATTGTGTATTTGCTATTGACATACACGGACCATGCAAATAAATTATGCTAAAAAGAAACCAATTTTCTAAGTATTTTTGAGGAGAGTATTTTGGGTGTTTTAAACATTTCCTTTACTCATAACTGAGGACTGTGGCACTAGTAGTTGTACTCGAGTATACATTTTCAGTCCTCTACTCATAGTATAAGAAGGCAGATTTTAACATTACTGGAAGCATATCGGGCAATCTGGTGTAAAATCTGGATTCTTTTTTTTGGTCTGAATAAATAATGTATAAATCAGTATAATTCAAACCTAAAGAATAACTTGAGTAGAATCGCTGTTACATTGCTTAAATAGTACAATGTTACCGCTTTTTTATGTTTTCTCCCCAAAATCTCTGGTGGTGGAGAGTAACCAAATATACTCACAAGGAGTGAAATCAAGAGTACTGAAAGTGTATTCTTCATAACAGTGGCTGTTTATACACAATGACATGTATTTTTCTCTCAAATATCCTCAAAGGATTAGTTATTGTGTTGCAGCATCATCAAGAGAACGCGTTTAATTCATTTAATCTGTATGAAATACACAAAGCAGATTTCAACATAAATAATTAAGAAACACGTTTGATAGCAGCAATACGCTTTGTAATGTAAAGAAATGCAGATACAAAACGTGAATTCCTTGTTTTCAAAAACAACAACAACATCATTGGCCACAAACTTGCAAATCAAAAGGTTTGAATGATGGCGTTTGACGGTGTGAATTGTAAACAAAACCAGTATTGGATAAAAAAAAACACTGTAGAATTGTGATCCCTATTTTTAAATCCCTGATCGGGGAGTGCTTTAATATTTCCAATGTATGCAACTTCCAAACTCATATCGCATGACAGTCGAAGTGTGAACTTTGGATGAAGTACGAGTATATATGAAACTGTATGAACAAACACGCCAAAGCTGAAGAGCTTGCAGTGATTCTGCGGGTCTTACGTGTGTGGGCTTCCACGTGCAGGTAGAAGTCATACACGACATCCAGCATGACGTTGATGTATCCCTTCTTCTTGACGAAGCGGCAGGCCGGTTTCTGCATGTACAGGCAGTTGAAGAGAAAGCAGGACTGGATGGAGCCTTCCTCGGCGCCTCGCTCCATGAAGACGATGTTGCACTTCGGATCCTTGCAGCAGGCGGCGACGCAGTCTCTCTGCCGCGCCAGTTTGGGCGACGACAGGAAAGTGGCCCCGTCCTTCACCGACTGGTCGGCGTCGAGCACGAAGTCCTCCCGGCCCGTCTTGAACCGGGCCATGCAGTCCTCCGGGGAGTCCTGAGCGTGCGCGCGGCGGAGCGGGGCCACCGCGAGCAGCAACAGCAGGAGGAGGGCACGCGCGCCTTGACGCACGCTCGTCAACGCGTTCATTATATAAATAGATAAATAAAAGAAGTTAAAATCCAGAGGTCGCCTGGAATCACAGTGAATCCAGGAGAAAGATGAAGGAGAAAACCAAATATCCTGCCGTGAAAACAAAACTTCAAGCGTGTGTTCAGGCCGCAAAAAGAGAAACGCCACTGCCCGTCCTCCACAATCAAGACTCTTCAGAGTGACTTAAATCGAGCGAGTGGCTTCCTTTTGATTCAGGCTTCCTTTTTTTCTTCTTCTTCTTCTTTCTACAACCTCCACAGACACACACCTGCTTCTGTGAAACTCCGCACGAAAGATATTTACCAGTTTGAAGTCAGACAAAAACTCGAGAAGTCGACGGCATTTACCCAGGTGAGTCACCTGAGAGATACAGGAAGTGAAATTCCACTCCTGAGATGCCACTCCCTTCTCTCGCTCTCTCTCTCTCTCTCTCTCTCTCTCTCTCTCTCGCTCTCTCTCGCTCTCTCTCTCTCTCTCTCTCTCTCTCTCTCCCACACACACACACACGCATCAATTTTAAATGACCTTTTAATTGACCTTTAAATGACTTCTTATAGAAGACATTGTTTATTCCTTGTTCTATAATTCCTATTTTTACTAATTGTCAGTGTTGACATTGCCTTGTTTTGATGCTATGTACGTTATCTTTTACCTTATCTTGTATCATCTTGCTGTTCTGACATCTCTCTATGTTCTATGCTTAATTGGTTCATCGACAGATCAACTATTTATTTTATCTGATATGACCTTCTTGTAAAAGTCCTGGAGGATTAAGTTGGGAAAAAAATTATATAAATAATATCAGCACCTCAGAGTCAGATGTTGAAAAGTGCTAAAAAGTGTTGTCAGGAAACAGAGGTGATCATTTCATTTGCTACAATACCTGTAGATATACGTCAAGACTAATTCTTCAAGTAGTTTATTTTTTATATGAATATTAATTTGTACTTGAGTGTCTTTTAACAATAGTCGTTTTCCTTGTAACTAAGTAAAATGTATGTACGCATTTCCTACACTATTTCCACCTCTGAAAACTTGTTCACCCATCCGTCAGTACTTGATGTTGGTTAGTTACATTTCTTTGAATACTTTGTCATTAAGTATATAGTATATCTGTACAAAGTTGTTTTTCCACAAGATGGCAGTATGACCCTACCGTCAGCTCAAGTCATAGACGAGAATATTTCACTCTTCATTTCACAATATTGGAAAATATGCCTATTAAGTAATCATTCTTCAAGCACTGTGTCATAAGTGACATGTCTTATTAGATCAATCAGTGTTTTCATATTTGTGGTGATACTGAGACGATTCACACACTGACTCAGATTATTGTAAGTGATGTGTCACACATACTATCAACAGCAGGAAGTTAGAATTCCCTCAGATTGTGAAACGTAGGAGGACTGGTTGACTTATAATCAAAGCCATATTTAATTGGAGGAGATTTCGTATATGAAATACTGACATAGTGATCACAAATTCTGCAATCAGCCAAAGGAGAGCTTGCTGTGTAATTCTCTGACCTCTATCTCTGACCCCCCCCCCCTCCTATTTTTTGGTAGACAACCTGCCGGTGCAGAACTGAGCAGCACAGGGCGGGATGAATGAAATTGTTTGCCTGGAAAGGTGAGCTGCTGTAGGCATTCAATAATTCAGCGTTTGTAACAGACGGTGCATCAGTGGGTGAACCTGCGCGACCATGGCTGATGGATCGTCCCTGCCAAAACAAATAACTGAACCCCATTATTTATATCGTAATGGGCTCTGTGGAAACTCCACAGCCTGTTGTCTCTTATGTCTCACCTGTAATCATTTGGCACTGCCACCTTACTACCCTGCATCTTTGACTTCTGCACTGTTGATGTTTGACTCCTCAAACATTTGTGGTTTCAGGACTTTTATTTGACATTTGACTTCTTGACGGCCATAAATACTGCCCTGTCCGTCATCTATTATTGACGGCTGTGTAACCAAGGATGCCAATACCACTTCGTGGCTTATTAAACGTACACCCGATAATGCCTGTCATAAGGAACAATGTGGCCACCACACCAGAGGAACCCTGGGTCGCCTGTCAAGGGGGACCCAACTATTGTTAAAAGTGTTTGTGAACAATAGAGGCCTGCTGAATTTGTGTAATTAAAAAAAATCCACCAAGATATTTTTTTGCCAGGACAAAAAAAAAAGTATGATCATGCGTGATGATCAAACAGAAAATTACAATTTTTTTTTTTTTTTTTTTTTTTTATATTTTAAGCTACCTGATGCACATCCATCCTTTTTTCCATGACATTCAGGTTAAGGGTTGCTGGAGTTTAGACTGAAATTGTTGTTTTGGATGTGGGAGGTCACCAGAGTACCAGGAGAAAACTCACGCAAATTACAGGGGGAACATGCAAACTCAGCACAGAATAGCTTCCTAAACCAGAAATTGGAGTGTTTTCACTGTTATGCAAGAGTACTAACCGACTACATCACATGAGGACAACCAGAATAACAATGTCAACTTGAGCGTAGGTTGCTCTTTAAACCCTTTCCCACTTTTTATGGTCGTAATTGACCTCTGATCTCCCACCTGCTTCAAGACAAAGGAAGAAAGTAGAAGGCAAACACACCCTGAAAAAGACTCTCTCTCTCACACACACACACACACACACACACACACACACACACACACACACACACACACACACACACACACACACACACACACACACACACACACACACAATACACACACCACACTCACACACACACACACACAGCCATATCTCATTACTGCCCTCCTGATAGTGCAGCCAGTGGGTGTTGGTTGCAAGAGGCGGAGGAGAAAAGAGAGCAAGACAGTGAGCTTTGAGAGAGAGAGAGAGAGAGAGAGAGGGGGGAGGCAGAGAGGAGGAGGACAGTCAGGGATACCAGAGCCAGCGTTAAAGAGAGGGAGGACACGAACACTCAACAAGACAACAGGAGATAGGCGTGGGAACAGCAGCCCCTGCAGAAGCAGAGAGATAGTGGCAGAGCAGGGGAGTCCGTGTATGTCAGAGCCCCTGCGTCTGCCTCTGCCTCTGAGTGTGTGGCAACAGCTCTGTGTGTTTCCACGGTTCTCCTGAGGCCGTGGCAGCCATGGCGTCAGAGCCAAGCACCCAGTCCAGGGTGATGTTCCAGGCGGCGGACAAAACAGAAGAGCCGGCACATCGCAAGCTGGGCAAGCTGACAGTGAAATACAACCGGAAGGACCTGCAGAGGAGGCTGGATATTGAGGAGTGGTTCGACGGGCAGCTGCACCTGCTGTTTGACTGTGAGGTAAGACAGGACTGGCTCACTACACTGTGTTTGGATGGATGCTGGCAGCAAGAGAAGGCTCTGAACTCTGCACTGGGTTATCCATCATATATGTGAAACTACAGGCCATGTACAGAGGAGCGATGCTGTGCTTCATGGGTGCAACTATGGGCACAGAAGCCCTCATGTGTCATCAGCCTGACTGCATTGTCAGCTGTGAAGTGTGCACCGTGGCGTCCCACCACAATGATGACATTATTTTTCAGAGAGGCAATACTTAAGTCACCAGAAGCATTACAAGCACATTGCAGCCTTAGTAAAGCACCTCCATCATTTCAGGCACATGGTAACCATATGGTGGCATTAACAATTCAGGCAATTACATAATAGGTTTGCACAGCGTGAAGTTGTACAGCCAGACTCTCGTCTGGAGTAACGATAGGAGCAAACAGCATGAGGGCTAAAACATTTAAAAGCTGTAACTCTGGAATAAATCCTCACAGAAAGACAAATAAAGCCATTACATTGGTGGAGATAATATGTATATGTTTCAAAAGCATTCACATGTTGCAGATTCCATACCCTGCTGTTATTGTGGCATCTGGGACATTATGTCATATTTCTTGTGTCTGCGTGTGTGTGTGTGTGTAAAAGTTGGGTGTCTTGTTTTGCTGTTTACTAACACATTCAATCACACATATTGATAACTATGCAAGATAAAAAAAACTACACACTCAAACCACAATGAAGTATAATAATGATTTTTAACACAACAGCGATGGAGTTCTACCCTTCAGAAACAGTCGGTGAAAACACAGAGCTTATAGCAAATATATGCTCTTGATATTTCTATGATGTGTTTAATGAATCGTGCTATTGTGTGAGTACAGGGATGAGAGTGAGCCAGGCCAGGTTTCACAGATAGGAGCATCTATAGAGAACAACACAACCTTCATAACTCCGGTTCGGTGGGATACAATCCAATTATATCAGAGGCTCCATATTGATTTGCCTGGCGTTCTCGGAGGAGAAACCAGGGCAACAGATGTCTCATCGCCCACATGAGGGCAGTGTGGCACAGGGAAATTAGGGGTGTCTGATAGCGAGCGTGAGCTTCCCATGACGACGCACATCAGACGACAACGCAGCTTTCGTTTCATGCCGGAGAGGGCAGAGACAAAGTGATATTCCTCAACCCAAGCACAAGCTCTTTGCTCGAGAAGGCTCACACCTCACTACAGGGCATTACCTTGCACTGCTAATAAACCATGCGCGTATGGCTGCAGAACGTGAGCATGCATGCAGATCCGACGGCTGACAAAAAAGTGGTTTGAGAAAATTGTAGTGACGAGAAGGTAGCATCTCTTTATCGGTAGGGATCATCGGGGATTAGCTGGGTTTAAAAATAACATTTTATGGTTATAGTTACACTGGGTTAAAGTATCACAACATCTCTTATCTCAATAACTTTTTTATTAGATTTATTCCCAAGCTTCCTTCCCAGTGGTAATGCATGTTAACATGCTTGTGAAGCTGAGGCTGGAATTAAATCATATTAGTGATAACCAGGACATGCAGATAACAACAACAGAGCTGTCTGCTCTTTTGATTCTTGTCCCACAAACATGCAATTATTCCACATCTGCAGAGCTTGGCCTTTTGGCATTCTGGCATCAACACGACTGTAAATGTGCAGCACATGGACAGGACAGAGAGAAGATGTGGACCTAATGTTGTGATGGATGAGAAGATAACTGCAAATTTCTTCAATTGATAAGTTCCTCTTGTTCATGCAACCTTGCCACATGAGAAAATCAGGCTTATCTGTAAGGCTAACATAGAATGGATATTTGTATTACTGTGGAATTAGCATTGCTTGTCCATGTGCACTGACCAGACTGATGAATTTTGCATGGCTCAGGGAAGGTTACTCTGTTGGTTCTCTGAGTCTTCCGCGTGGAAGCATTTACCATCAGTCCCCTGTGTCACACCGCCTGAATTATTTAGCTACATCTCTAATTCATACAAGTGCTGGCTCGGCCTGCAGGGCCCGCTTTCTTTGCAGACTTCACACCTTTTCAAAATAGGAAAACTAGGTAAAGGTGTAAAAAGCAGTTCTTAGTTATTCTTGTGAAGTTTATGGGATTTCTGGGCTTGTGGGGTTTGACCCAAATGGTTGATTTGTGTTTTTGTGAATGCGTGGTTGGGAAAGAAGATTACAGCGATATTTCTATTCAGCACATATTAGGCTTTGTTGGGTATAATCCCATAAAATGTAACTTGTTCACATCTAAATGGTAAATGGACTTCACTTATATAACGCCTTTCAACTGTGTGAGCAACCCCAAGGCGCTTTACATAGTTCATCACACACCAATGGAGGCTGCAGTCATGCAAGGTGCTGTCACTCCAATGGGGATCAGCATCTTGCCCAAAGACACTTCGGCATGTGGACAAGGGAATCAAACCTGCAACCTTCCAATTAGGAGACAATCGCTCTCCCAACCGAGCAATGCTGCCCCTGTCTGAACCATTGAATTTATACTCGAGGTGTCAAAATACTCTTTCTTCAGGGGCCACATAGCCAATAATCTCTGAAGGGTCAGAAGATGTAAAAACAAGTAATTTTTAACAAATACAAATTCTTGTTTTAAACCTAGTTGGTGCTGTGATTTTTGTGATCCAACCTCCCAAACATGCACATATTTGTAAACATTTCGGATCCAGACGATGGTGTAGTCACTGTATGTATGTATGACGTTTTAGTTGAAAACGTATTGTGTTTTCTACTACTGCTACTATTTCTATTTTTACCTATAATCATGTTACTCTACTGCTTCCATTATTTTTACTCCAACTACCCCAATACATATACAACTTTTACTATTTCTATCCACTACTACAATGCAGTTTATCCAAGTGTTGGTTTCATCAGTTCATGCTGTTTCCTTGACCAGGCTATCATTTCCTACTTTGACTACTACTCCCAATTCTTCTTCTACTCTTACCATTACTACTACTTCTACTGCACCAACACTACTACCTCTACTATTCACACTACTACTCTTACAACTTGTATTACTATTACTTAGTCCTGGAAGCTTTGTTAAAACATCTTTAGTTTATTTAATTTATTTCCGAAGTGTTCATGGGGGTTTGCACACCATGATCATGAAGTGGGATGTTTCTCTAACAGCGGGGCTGCAGCATTAAGACTCCATTGTTCCATTACTTTTGTTTTGTAAGCAGCAAGCATCACATTAGGCTTTTTATCCGTTACGACTTGAATCAGGCTAAATTAAACTTCCTGTAGTTCCCTGACATATTAAGCTTGCAGAGTTGGGTGGTATGCCATTCTTGCAAAGCTGGCTACGAAACATTAACATCAAGCACAGTGTGAGTTCATTAAACGCACCATGTGTTTGCGCCAAAGGAAACTGTGCCCAGGAAAACCTGGGTCTGTTTTCAGAAGATGCTGATGTATGTTCAACTTATCAAGTCCTACACTTTTCCTGCTGGAGGCACGAGCTGCCCACATATCAAAATATGTATTCACTTTACTGAGGCAGTGCAGCATACTGGAAGTGAGGAAAACAATGTGGAGTAGTCGCAGTGGCAGTAGCAGAATAATAAGAGTTGTGGTAAAAGTAGTTAGTAGATTGAATAGTAGTCAAAGTAGCAGGAGTAGTAAGTACTAATAGTAGTATAGGAAGAAGTAGTTGTAGTAGTAACGTAGCATTCAAAATAGTGGAAGTTATAGTAGTGAAAGTATTGAGCAGTTGGCATAATAGTAATGGCTATAGCAGTAGAAGTAGTAGAATATTTATCTATTTATTATAATATTTTCTTTTTCCGATTACCATAACAGAGTGAGAGGGATGTGAAAGTAGTAGGAAGTACAAACACAGTCATGGGTCAATGCATAGCAATCGTGAAACTTGAATTGAATTGATTTGAAAGTTTATTTCGGACATGTGAGCACAAATTCAATTATTCAAAAATAACAACAAAACTACCTAAAAACACACAAAACAAATAAACATAATAAGCCAAATATAAGTGATTAATGCTCAATCATAAGCGAAAAGGAGTAGGATAAAGCCGAAGCTTATTTACTCGTACCCCTTTTCCACTGCAACATCGTATTATATATATATATATATATATATTTTTTTTTTTTAGACAAGGTCGGTTGTTACGATATTCACGACTCTAGTGTAAGTGCCAGTATTGTTTTCAGCCTGAATCTGTTGCTTTTAACTTTAAAAAGTGCTGCTCCGACATCCTGCCCAGAGGCCTCATTAGGATGTTGTTTTGCACTGACAACGAAAGCAACTCCGGACTAAGTGAAAACTGTGGCTGTGTACAAACAGTGAGAAAAGTTAGAGGAAGGGTCCCTGAAGTATCACGCTCATTCAGCTCTGTGAATGCAGCTCTTGTTGATATTCGTCGGGGCTCTGTGTGGCCTTGCTGCAGAGACAAACAGCACAGCACATAAGAACAACTGTGTTTATGCCTGCATGTCCTTTATTTACTGAACAATCATACAATTTCCAGTCATGCTTTATTGATCGAGTCTAGTTAAACCATTGCACTTGTTAAACTATACAGTAGAATCCCAGCAGGGTACATCATCAATTTCAGTTGGGTAGTTCAGAGCTTTCTTTAATATGAATAATAGATATGTTTTATGGAGCAAAGATTAACTTCTCAGAATTGGATAACAAGCGACTGTGAAAAGAAACTTACAAAACATGAAGCTTGAAATACCTAATAGTGCTTGAACTAACTCATCTACTGCCTCACTGAGGAATGGTAAAGTAAAGCTATAGGGGGACGTAACAAATTGCAAATACTCATTACTATATTGAAGTAGGACTATGGTTGTAATCAGTTAGAATCATTGACGTATTAGTAGCCAAACTTAATTTAATCCTAAAGTAAAGGGACTGGTTTTGTGGCTCAGACCAACTTAAATCAAACAGTAGGGCAAGTAATAAATAGCCATTTTGCATATCACTGGAAATTAAGCAATATTTTAAGATATTTTCCAATGAGGTAATTAAAGTTATACTAAAATCTTTACTTATTCACAATTTACATACATTTTTAAAAGGTTAATGTGCAGTTGGTTTATTCTTTCACAAGGAAATTTCTGTTTAATATCTAAAGCCTTTTTAGAAAGATCACATTTTTATGTACTCCACTGTTGGATAAATGTGCTCCTTTGAATAGTCAAATGCTTGCTTTTTGACAACACAGTTAAATACATTAAACAATACTTTTACTCGTAATCGAAAAACAATGGGATTCAACAGTAGTGCTATTAGATTTTCCTGCACTCTTTCCACCTCCACAGTATAGAAATGTACAGCATAGACAAAAAATAAAAAAATAAAACAACAAAAAAACCACCCTCATGAGTTCAACTCTGCGCTTTATCCTGCCGACATCAGCAGAATGGTACAGGCCCCAAACTGGCAGCATGTATCAATTAGGGGGGGCACAGGGGACTGTGAAGGTGGGCCCATCTATTCCACCACTCAGCACTTCCACATTGATTAGCTCTCTTCTCATCTTGAAAGCAGCGCGACTCCTGTCCTCCCCGCCCATGAAAACTCCCCAACCGGAAAATGTTCCATCTGAAAAGAGGCCTCACTTGTCAGAACGTGTGCGTACACCTGCTGACTCCGGATATCTCCGTGTTCAGGATCCCTCCAGCCAGCCAGCACCTCCTCTGGCCCGCTAAAAACATGTAGTCAAAAGGTATTAAGAGCTTTGTCACTGAGTGATTACGCTGCTTTATTGGCTTTATTGATGAGCGGGGAGTCTGGTGTTTTACCATCTTTACAAGGTTGGCCTTAATGGGAAGCCTGTAATTGTTTGGTTTATTTCTACTTTGTCTAATTAAATAAGGAGCTTTGTGTGGATTTGGTTAATTTCATTATATAGTGTTTTATTGGTGTAATTGAAGCAGACATCAGGAGTGACATCGTATGAAAATCATCTAGTACTGCAGTTTTTAAAAGTGTTTCAGGAAAGCAGAGTAAATCTGGGGGGCTCAGGGGTTCCCTTTTTCTTTTCTTTTTTCTTGATTCGCAAAAATTGAAACTTAACTTTTGAAACAAATTTTAAAGCCTAATGGGTAAATGTAATAGTCTGGATAACTAAAGTTAAAAATGGCAAAAAAATAAATAAATATCAGTTATTACAGATATCTCAAGACCAGACATTTCAGATTGAAAGTATTTAACCAGCTCAAGGAGAGTTCTACTTTTCAGTGCTTATTCATCTCATTATCAGTCTATCGATCTAAGAAAAACGTGCAACTTCTGACAAAAACTTCATTCTTGGCATGAGGCAAAGGATGTTGAACCTGACATTTGAGGTCAGGCAAAGTAGCTCAGGCTCTATGAGAGTGTGTGTGGGTGGGGGGTGGGGGTTCATTGCTCTAGAAAATATTTAAACTGGAAACAATCTCTCAGTAACGACTGAGCAAAATGCCAGCAGGTTAAACCAGCCATGAAATCTGAAGGTGGCATGTGGCGAGCATGGCCTCCTACACTTACTCATGCCTCGATGCTCCTCAGCTTGGCCCTACACATTAATCACATCTTTATTACCAAGAAATCCAGTAATTTTTTTTTTTTTGGGGGGGGGGGGGGGTTCCACCTTAATGTCAACTATGAGCTGAGATAATTTCCTGCTAATAAATAGTAACATGTCAGCATTCGAATGCATGACAATACAATCGTTTGTGGAAATCGTAGCCTTGGTTGTCGCTTCTTCTGTCTTGTGAAAGACTGTGCTCAGTCATGTGGACACTTACCAGTGCCACTTACAAGAGCTGTCGTTGCCTGCAGAAATGGATGGATGACCACCGCGGTAATTAGGAAACACTGTCCATAACCTATTTTTTCTCTCTGCTGTCACAGGAGGAAGAAATCCCAGAGTTAGAAATTGACATAGACGAGCTCCTGGAATTGTCGGATGACGGTCAACGAACTCGACTGCACGTAAGATTCACATTACAACTTTTAAAAGTTACTTTGATTCGGAGCTTAATATGTGGCACGGGGGTTTCCAGCCTCCCTTTCAGCTGATCAATCACCTATCATTGCCGTACAAAGAGGACATTCAAATAATGTGAACAGGAAAGCATTCATTATGACCTACACCTAAAGGTTAATTTTTTTTAACTGTAAAACACAATTTATACTACATGTGATAATTGACCATACTGAAATAGTATTGTTTAATAAAAGGATATTGAATGTATTCAATGTAACAAAGATAAGAAACCTAAAAGAGAAATAATGGAGCCAAAGTTGATCTCCTCTTTAATATCAAAGAGAAAAATACTTTTCCTGATGTAGATATATAACCATTATGTGCCTGTTGGGCAACAGCTTTAAGGAGCCCTTGGCCCTTGTCAGACTCCAGTGTTGCAATTTTTGCAGTGAAAAGTGTCAGTGAGCTTGTTTCTGCTTGTCGTCTTTCTCAGGAGTTGCTGCAGGAATGCGGGAAGCCAAAAGAGGTGAGACAGAAATGCTTCCAATATATGAGTGAAACTACGTGTGAGGAAAAACTACTGCTACAGGTGCATCTAAAAAAATAACGAAACATTAGGAAACCAAAGGGGAGAATCGTCTGTTTTTAAACAATTCTGACATGCAGCTTGAACTGAAAAAGCCTTTCCGTCAACATTATGACTAAGATGTCCTTTCTCCCCTGCAGGATTTTATCAACGGGCTGCTCTACAGGATAAAAGGTCTACGTAAAATGTCAGGTCCCTTGAAGAAATAATTATAGGTCAAATTAAGAATCAAGACACCGTGGAGCTTCTTATCCTTCCGTCTCCGTCTGGATGCCTGTGTGCTCGGTGGTTCAGGGGAACTCTTTCCTGCCTGCTTCTTGGGTCAGCTTTTCAATTGATTTAATTATTTTTTTATTATTATTATCAATCCATGGACTAATAAAACACGTAGTCTCCCATTAATATACCAATAATGTACATGTGATAAAAGTTGTAACAACTATTACTCAGACGGCCTTTTTTTTTTTTGGTGGAAGACTGTATATTTTTGGTTGCCTATTTATGTACATACATATTTTGTTCTGATAACAGTATTGTCACAATAAAGCGGAACATTTGCAAAACAAAGCTGTTTGTTAATCATAGACACAGTTACACCTGATTTTGAGTGAGAACAGTGATAAAATCTATTTATACAATCATGTAAAGTTGGAGTGCAATTGCTTCATATAAAGAGTTGTTTGGCCATTTATTTTATTTTAATTGAGAAAATACAGAAAGTCCATAACCCAGGAAACATTTGTACTTAATATTAGATGACATCTGTGTAAATGTGTGAGAATGTGATTAACAGTTTAAAGCACTTTGAGGCCTGCTTGTGGAAAAAGTGCTTTGTAAGTGAACTCCATTTACCACAATAACCTTTACACAACAACTTGCCTTGGTTTCAGTTTGAAAAACACACAAGTCTACTTGGCACATCTTGCACTGACAACATGACAAATTGAGACCAGCAGTTAGGTTTATTGATAAAACTGCAGTTGTCGTCTTTTTTTGTTACTGTTACACTTTATGAGATCAGATCACAGGCTGGATTAAAACCGCTCACAAGCTGACTTTTCCCAGAAAGCCACATATTGGTCACCTCTAATTTAGCATTAACTGGGGGAGTTTTAGTTTGATGCCTTAAAACGTTAAATCCTATCCAGTTTAAAAGACTTTTATATGCCTTTTTTCCCCTCATCTGGTGAAGTAGCTTTAATTTTATGCAAAAAAACAATTAGTAGAAGAGTGGATACATGGACCAGAGGGGGTATATCCTCCCAAACACACCCACAGGAAATAGCACTGTGGGTTCTACACTTTTCACACATACAAATAAACACCAAATAAACACAAAATTACACCCATCAATTTACAAAACCATTGTACCTACTGTTACAATTCTTCTTTAGTACTGCAGAATACACACTTAACTCTTTATTGACCAAGTCTGGCGGCCTGCAAACAGCTGTGAGGCGTCCCCAAAACGACGGTAGACGGCTCGCCATTCCAAGAAAGCGAGGTTCCGTCTTTCGAGCGTTGATTTTTTCATCAGTGACGGAAACAAAGGAGACGTCGGCATGTCAAGTCCAGGAGTAAACACAGTGAAATCAGCAGCAGGATGTTCCATTAAGTGTGTATCCATTACCCTCATCCATTTCCTGTCTGTGGTGTGTGTATGACATGGCCAGAAACACAGTAACAGCCTCTCCACAAACCTTAATGGAGTGAGCCCCCGGAGGAGACTGTAATCATGGTTTCCCCTCAGTGAGCTGGACAGTAATGCACGCCGATGAAACTGCACTCTGGCCTTCTCTCTCTGTCATACTCAGGGGGTCCTTCGGCTGAGGGCTTCCATTATGGTCATTTCCATTGTTCTTCGCCAAATTCCACTCCTTTCTAAGAGTCTAAGAGAATCTAAGAGTAGACTTCTGACAAACTACTGAGGCCATTTAATCAAATAATAATATATTTGACTGTAGAAAAAGGGGCTTTGGTGTTAAAAATAACACTAAAAGATGCAACACTGCGATAACTTTTTTTTTACGTTAATAATAAAATTACACATAAGGACAAGAGCATCAAGCTTATGTCAGACTTGCAGCCAAACATAGACTACAAGAGTGGCTGCCAAAAGAAAACCAAGCCCTCAGTAATCCTTTTATAGCAACTCCTCAGTGCGTCCTCAGCACAGGGTTGACAATACTCTGGGATTGCATATCGTCCCAGATGAGATCAGAATGTGTCTGCTTCCTGCGTCGGCTTTAAACACATCACAACCATCAAATGGCGACAAGTGCAAAGTGCACTTGGATGAGCTTTTGCTGCTACCAGGAAGTAGGACGACGCACATAAAAAGAAAATGCCAAACCCTAACACTAAAAATATCACAACTGTCTAGAAACCACTTCAGTTGTTCTATTTTTTTCTCATACATTCCACAAAAATAACGTAAGTTGAGCTTATCAAACATATTTTATTGCATTTATGGAAATGGTTTTCAGAGCGGTTTTCAGAGTGTGGGGGCTTAAGAAGGCTTCAGCAGCAGAAACATCTGGGGGTCAGGGGGGAAACCGTTTCTCACCATGTTTTTATTTTCTCCTAATCACTGAGGAAATCAAGATCTAACAGTTATTATGAAAACCTTTACCTATCATTTTATATACCACACACTTTTACAATTGGATTGGTTGTTATATTAACAACAATTTAATCTGAAGCTTTACTGCAAAAGCTATACTTTGCAACAGTTAAGACTTAACTGATATTTCAAATAAAAAGCATCTAACAAGGAGAAAAAGGTTTATGATTTTTATTGCCTATCGATCCCGAACTCAATTAGCAATGACATATATAGCAATATCATGTGAAAGATATTACGAGGTCAAACATAAAGTACCAAAGAATGCATGACATGGTTCAAGCTCTGGAAGAGAGCTTCCACTCCCACACTTTGAAAACCCCTGATGGAAGGATTATGTCCACATCTAACCTCTGGTTTGATAGCAAATGCACTAAATTGCCTCTTTTTAAGCTCTTGCTCATTTAGATCAGCATTAGAAATAAAAGAAGGCAGGTGTTTTCTGTCCCGTGGATCACTGGATCAAATACAACCATGATAGGTGCTGCTTTGCGTTAGATAACAGGTAGTGTTTACACAAGTTTTCCAAACAATAAGAGGTCACTTGAGGTGAATGAGCAAATCTAATGGTGACGATTGACCACAGCCTGATAAGGCAAACACCTGCAGCACCCCATCGCTATCATGTCCTCTTCTTCTTCTTCTTCGGGGCCGTGTAGTTACTTGTGCGATGCTCCTTCCTGTCATATTTGTCATGGCCTTCCCTGGGGAGATGATGAAGTGTGGATTGATAATTCATCAGACTAAATACTTTATATTCAGGCTGTTTAACAGTATGGCAGCAGCAGGCGGACTATTTATCTGGGTCAAGGCATGAATTCATGATCACAAACATCCTTCATGAGACTGACACACCACTTCCATGCAGAGCTCTTCTACAAGTCAAGTCTCGATGAGTTGCTGGTGCCCCTTTTACCGTCGGTGTACGCATCAAGTACCTGAAGCAGCGGTTGCAGTACAGGTCCTCTTCACAGGTGTGACAGCGGAGGGTGGCGTCAGCGTTACAAATGCAACACCAGGGAAGCTCTTCGTCGTCGCTGTCAGATGGTTGACGTGCTACAGCAGCTGGAAGAGATCTGCTTGTAGATGTAGGAGCTGGGGTCTTAAAAGAGTTGGATTAAAAAAAAAAAGGTTTATAAAACTCAATCTACCTAAAAAAAAAAAAAAAAGTATTCCATTGTGTACGAGTATTTTTCAGTACCGTTTTCTTGGAGGATTTCTTCTTTTCAGTGTTCTTCGGGCCTCTCTGCTCCAATGGGATGTTGTATCCGCTGGCCTCATCCAGCGCCGCTTCTTCTGAGAGCTGCAGCCACAATTAAAACTCACAACATATCTGTTGTTCGCCTCACAAATAATTAAAATAGGAATAATAGCAACCCCTTGTGGTTATCTTAACCGCTTAACTCATCGCAGCCTGTCAGAGTATCATTTCCAGATCAAGCATAACATTATGACCACTGACAGGTGACATGAGGTGATGCGAGATGAGGGAATCCGTTAGTAAGACTCTGCGCTGATCCACCACAACATTATGGCCATCTGCCTACAATGGTGTGTGCTATAATAGACGTTACCTGTTTTAACACTCTCATCACAGCCTCTTCTTCTGTCTCCTCTTCACTGTCAGGATGCTGGAAGTCCTCCATAGTAACTAAAAGTGAAAGACACCACCACAGGATGTGAGGCGGCTTCTTATTTTATGACATTGTGATATAAGACGTCAGTGGCTTTCTAGTGGTCATGTTGTTGTGTACCTTTATCTGGGTCCTGCCCCTTCAGCTGAGCCAGCCTTTTGGTCATGTGGAGGATCTGATGCTGGGAATGGCGCTCGGTCCTCAGCTCCTCCATGGCCTCCTCAAGCACGCGATCTTTCTCGGCCTCCAGCTGCTTGGCCGCACCCTGGTTCTCGTCCAGATTCTCATCCAGAGTTCCCCCTTCCCCCTTGTTGAGGTCATTCATGCAACCACCCACGGCTGCAAGGGAAATAATAGCTCTCAAGAGTCACACTGAAGACAGCAATACATTAGCTGTACTATCAGAACTCAATCATGTTGTAAGTATAATGTCTGTGTAACACTTTTTTTTACGACTGCATCATTACTTACTAACTGATTGGGATCAATATCAATGACACCAGAAACTTCTTACTGCTTTCAGGATTTGATTGCTGGTTGTCAATTGCAACCTCATCCGTCATTTGAGTTATCAAGTCATTGGCTTGTTCAGTCTGAGTCCGTCGATCTGGAGGCTGATGCGCCTGCATGAGCACACAATTATACACTCATCAGCCATGGCATTATAACCACTGACAGGTCAAGTGAATAACAGATGTTATAAGCATAAAAACGGGCAACCCATTGAGAGTTTAATAAAGACCAGATTGCGATGCGAGATGACTGGATCAGAACATCTCTAATCTCGTGTGGAGTGTTCCCTGTCGGCAGTGTCAGTGGTGGTGGTGAAGTCATGCTGGAAACACATGGCTACTAAGGCTCATTGATTCATGTGATCTTATGGGAACCCCATCTGACAAATTACACAACTTAAAAGGATTTGCTGCAAACATCTGGGCGCCAGATACCAAAGCACATGTCCAGGTCTTTACTTGATTCCATGTATCAATGAGTCAATACTGTTTTGACAAAAAGGTAAACCTGCACAACATTAGACAGGTGATCATAATGTTGTGGCTGACTAATTATATATGCATCTTGCATTTAGAGCAAACTATTCAGCTGGTCGTTGTTCCTCAACGCAGATAAGTTTCCTGTCACTGAGCTGTAGTGCAAAGCCTGAAACATTAAAACAATTAATGGGATGGGACTCACGCGTGGAGCAGCTTGAGATGGTGGAGGTCGACCCTGTAGAGCAGCAAGTCGGTCCTCCATGTCCTCCATGGAAGGAGGCGGCTGGCTGGGAGTTTTCAGTGCAGCAAGGCGAGATTCAAGCTCTCTCTCAGAGGGGATAGACTCTAAAATGAATAATAACAGGTTTACAGCAGCTTCATCGGTGCATCTTCCAGAATGAATCAAAATGGTATCTGCAAATAAACATTTCATTACTTGGCGTAGTGTCTTCTTTGAGTTTTTGAAGTCTTTCAGCAATAGCCTGGTCTTCTTTACTCAAGCCTTTGGCTGGTAGGTGGCCTACTTTGCCGTTTCTACTCCCTCCAGATACACCAGGCTGTTTCGGCTGTCCATGTTGTTTGGCCTCGAGCGCAGCAACCCGTCTATGGAATACACACAAATACTAAGGATATGACAAATTGTTGGAATCACAGTTATTTTATTTTTTTTACCTCCAGATTTTCATTATATACTGACTTTTTGTAATTTTCAGGAGGTGACCATCTTCCAGCATCATTTGAAGATTCTCCCCTGAAAATTATGACAAGAGAAATAACTTGCTTGAAAAAAATGCATTCGATGTTAATGTACTGCTTTATATGATAATGCAATCTGTAAATCTGCAAGGAGGTCCCTTAGAGTTAGGCTTCAAATACTCTTAAAAAGGCAAACAAAACTAAAAGTAGTACAGTTTTTTGGGCATTGATGTATCATTCAATGTTTTGTCATTGATCCCGAGCCATATTTTGACACACACACACACACACACACACACACACACACACACACACACACACACACACACACACACACACACACACACACACACACACACACACACACACACACACACACACACACACACACACACACACACACACACACACACACACACACACAGGTGCTTCTCAAATAAATACAGTATCCTTAAACTATCAATGGTTTTGTGAGTTATTTCTTCACTCATGGTATCCATGCTGATCCCAGCTGACTATGGGCAAAGTTAGTGTAAACAATGGACAAATCATCACTCCATCAGAGGGCAAACACAATCACACACGCTCACATTTGCACCTAAGAGCAATTAAGTAGTCACCAATTTACATCAAATGCATGTTTTTAGACTGTTGTAGGAAACGAGAGGAAAACCCACACCTGCACAGGGAGAACATTCAAACTCCACAGAGAAAACCTGCCCGGACTTGGAGACAAACAAGGAAATACACATCTTGATTGTATTCTACCTTGTTGAGAAGAGCTTTCATTTATAAATGTTGCATAAAAAAGTGTCCTTGAGTCATTTGAAAAAGACAAATGACACCATTCAATCGCATAATACAATGAATACAAAGACCTTAGAGTGCAGTGGTTAGTGTCCTTGCCTCAGCGAAAATATTGTGAGATCAAATACCCAATGGGCCTTCCTGTGTGGAGTTTGCATGTTCTCCCATGTGTGTGGCTTCTGGCCAAGATAAAAAAAATCATGCATGTGAGGTTAAGTGGTGACACTAAATGTGCCATAAGTGAGTGTGTGTGGTTGTGTCTGTGTATTTGCTCTGTGATGGACTGGAGACGTGTCCAGGGTGTATCCTGTCCTCGCTCATAGTTAACTGGGATTGACTCCAGCCCCTTGTGATCCTGATAAATGGACAAAGAGGGGATGCTACTGCCCAGTCCAGTCCATTATACACCCACAAAAAGAAGAATGTAAACCCTTGTCGATTATTATTCCTAAATCAGACAACACAGAGAATAAAACAACACGTTTAACCTCTTATAAGGAGTGGTCTACGCCTAGGGATTAAGTTGAGATTTATTTGGCTTTTTAGCGTAACCGCGGCACTCCTATAAATCATGTCACAGTCCCTTCCCAATCAGCAGTTGAACTTTACCTCGTCAGATTGCCGTGGCACTGCTTGCAGACCTTCTGCTGGGTGTTGCCACAGCGAGGCACCACAGCACTGAAAGTCAGACAGCTGGAGCAAAAGGAGCGACCGCAGTTTTTACATCCCAGCTGTGAGGACATTGCAGAACGCGTCAGGCTTTTTAATTGCACATTGTAGAGTGTGTGACATCAGCCGATAGCTTACCTCCTTCTTGAAGATACTAAACTTTGATGCACAACAATAACAGCGGCTGTCCATATTAACTGCAGAATAAAGTCATGAGGCAGCGCGATGACTAATGTTGCCCCGAGCGGCTGAGTGTGTAAATAAAAGCCTATTTGTGGTCTTTTAGTTACATTTATCTTTAAAGTTTTCGGGCGCTCCACCTCGCTGGTGAAAACCAAAACACGGAACTAAACCGGACGTAATGATGTGACGTAAAACTACGTTTTCCGTTTTGCGCTTCATCCAATCAGTGTCCCCCTCGCGCTCTCGCGGCGTCGTTCAAAGCACAGAGAACCGTTCAAAAAACCCCGACGCTTCAGCTCCAAGCAGCTGAAAACCAGATAAAACACATTCGGAAGCGGTATGAAAAGCTATTTTATTTAATTGTATACTGGTGTGTTATGTGATATATGTGCATATGTGACATGTGAATGTTGATTACATTGCGATAATGTAGATAAATGACGCCGTGGCTAACGTTAGCCTGCTACTCGTGTGTTAGCTGGCTCACGTTTAAAGGGAGACGAAAATAACTGAACTCTGAAACTACGTTAATAGAGCTTGTGCAGGTGAACTTTTATATGCCGGCAGCAACTTTTTTTTTGCAAGAGCAGTGCACTTAACATCCCACCTCTCAATAACCCTACATAAATATTCAACAAAGCAATGGTTGAGCATTTGGTGCTAAAACGGTTTTAATTGGAACGGAAAAACGCACGTCCTGCTTCAGGGACAGTGAAACGACACACACACACACACACACACACACACACACACACACACACACACACACACACACACACACACACACACACACACACACACACACACACACACACACACACACACACACACACACACACACACACACACGGGTAGAACATGCAAACGTCCTACAGACATCTCAGCATTTACCCATCCCATGAATTTTTTTTCAGCATTATTGATTTGAAGGATTTGGTTTCAAAGTAAATTTGACACATTTGGAAGGATTATTAAGTGTATTTTACAAAAACACACAAGATGTATCAATATATTTGGCACAATAATAAGCCCTAAAGTTGTTGCTTCATAGATGACGGCTTTGAGTGATGGGTTCAGGTGCTTGTTAATTGTCAGAAGCCTGCTTTCAGACAATTTATCAAGCTGCGGGGCTCTTTTTTAGCATTATTGACATCAGTGCCATATAGCATATTTTTGATGGCTTATAAAAGGGTTTTTGTCCTGTTTTCCACCTCTGAACTGCAAGATCTATTGCAGGCGCAGCCATCTTGGATGTTTTGGCTCTCCTATTGGACCAGCAGCTTACATGTGACTTAAACGCTGCACGCGAGACAACAATATCATTACACTAGTAAAGACAGTACCGACTTTAAACACTGTTTTTTTTTTAAACTGCGGGCTTACAAATAAAAAACATTTTTTACATCTAGACAAATATACCTTTGTAACGGTGTAAAGACAATGTAGTACCCCATGTCAGAACGGGATAATGCTGCTGTGAGGCGGACCACTTTGAGTGATGCGTTCAAGTGCATCACGTACGAGCAACCTCCGACATATTAACCAGCTGCAGGGCTCAGAAAGTAGGGATGTTGCTTGATAAACATTATGAAAATATGAGGGAACGTGCATGTGCCGCACCTGGCAGTGCCGAAGATTCTGGTGGGGGGGCGCCTCATGTGCACAAAGAAGACCATGTTTCACTAGAATAAAAAAAACCTGCCCCTAATGACCAGTCGCAGGGTACATATAAATGAAAGTCAAAGATAATCACAACAACTTAAGATATCAGACTTGACAAAATGAAATGCAATAAGAGATTTAAATCCATTGAAAAATTATATATTTCTTTCCTCTTTTACAGCCCAGTGCGAAGCTTCTCGATGTTAGTGTTTTAAAGATCTGTGGGCAATGAAATGTATCACTGCTATTTGATGTGGCCACCATTCTTCCAGGGACATCTAACACACAGTTTGTGAAGGCGCTTGACAAAACGGTTTCTCCCAAAAACCTTTGGAGATCTAACTACAGATATTGTGTGGAGGTGATCTTTATGTCTCCCTAATAAACTTCATGAAGTTACAATCAAGGGTTTTTGGAGTTCACACGCAGAATTTGTCCCAAATGCGGTGCTCCCTTTTCTGTCAATTAGTGACGTTGACTGTATGTTTGTAATTATTGGCGTCTCCTGCAGAATTTAGAGGGAATCCGATGGTGTTTCATGGAGGATAAATCATATTATTACACACCTGTCTCAAACAGCACATGGGAAGAAGCAGAAAGTTCATATAGTATTGCATGTAAAGATGCCTCCTGTAATAATGGATTGAATATAATCTGGATATTACTCATAAACATGTTCCTTTCTGTAGGTTTTGGGGAATTTATTTCCACAATGGCAGAAGGAGGTGATGTTGACTGGGAGCTGAGCAAGGAAAACATCCAGCCACTGAGGCGGGGCAGAGCGATATCTGCCTTACATCAGGCACTTAGTCAACAAGATGGACCCAGCTCTGTCATCAACCAGCAGAGACAGTATGGATCAGCTTTGCCATTTATTGCGACGGCAAAAATCTGTTTTAAATCATTTTGTTTGGTGGTTTTCACATTGCAGAACGACATTTGTGTTTTGTTTTTCCAGGGCCTTTGAGTCTGAGTTGCGCATGTACGATGGAGATGATCCGCTTAGTGTTTGGGATCGGTGAGTGAAATATGCAAACGGTAAAGTATATTCATGAGGGCAGCTCTTAAATCTTCCCCTGATCCTAACATGGTTGTGTATCTACAGGTATATCAAATGGACCGAGCAAACCTTCCCGAAGGGAGGAAAAGAGAGTCACCTCGCCACGTTGTTGGAGCGAGTTGTGACCAGATTCACGGAGGATAAGAACTACTACAGCGATTCTCGCTACATTGACCTCTGGATCAAATTTGTATGTGCATTATTTTACATCAACTATTCCCCGGGTTTCTATTTTTAGATAGCAAATGCAGCCTGTGTAATTCTTGACTTGTCTGTGTGTGATGTGCCACCAGGCGGAGACCTGCACGGAGCCGTTGGACATTTACCGGTACATGCAAGCTCAGGGAATCGGACTGACACAGACGTCCCTCTACATCGCTTGGTCTGAAGAGTATGAGAATCAGGGCAACTATCGCCAAGCAGACCTGGTCTACCAAGATGGAATTAAGAATTGTGCCGAACCACACGACAAGCTTCTTCAGTTTCACAAGTACGGGTCTGTCTGGTGAAGGTTTAAAGGAATGTCTTAAGTCAAAAAATGTTCCCTAACATTGTCTTTGTTCGTAGGGCGCTACAGGCTCGCGTGGTCCGACAGACAATGATGAAAGTGGATGAGGACAGTAGTGAAGATGAGCAAAAACACCCCGAGAGAGCTTCACTCGTGGATCTCAAACCCAGAGGAAAGAAGGCCATCGCCCCGATCAACAGAACAGGGCGGGCTATCAGAAGTGAGCAGGCACACTCTGTTTTGAAATTCCAAACTGCTATCGACATTACATCTCGGCATTATTATGGGAAAATGTGTTTAATTTTCAATTTATTTGTGGACAGATGTCGCTGGAGGCCTGCAGTCCCGAGGTGCCCCTGTCCTCGGTAACGCCTCTAACAGTCGGCTGGTGATCTTTGATGAGAACAAAAGTCAGAGTGATGGTCACTCTGAGCGCAAGCTTGAATCCTGGCTGGCTCCTCCCACATCGAGGGAAAAGGAGAATGACAAGACGGCTGAAAAATGGTGTGATGTCAAGGTACAGGGGGGAAAAAAGCAGCAGCAGCTGCTAGTGTGAGTTGAGTTAAATGTGTATTACAATCATCAAGAAGCCATTAATTTTGGTCTTTTTCTATTTGTATTGCATAGATGCCCCAGAAATCTAAATTTGGACACACTGTTATGCCTCCACCGCCTCCGAAACCCGCCTTCCAACCATTTGTCGAGGAGTCAGATGAGCCTCCAACAATGTGAGTGGCATCATATAAGCACATCTTTAAAAAAAAAAAAAAAAAAAAAGGAAATCCAGTGGTGGCCTGGAAGTGCAAAACATCAAAAAACACTTCCAAATTAAAAAAAACCACCACACAATCCAAGAAACTCTTCCAAAAAACACCAATTAAAAAAACAATTCCCAATTCACCACAACACAACAGTAACTTGTGCACCTGCTGACAGCAGCGTCGTCACCGATTGGACAATGATGCTCACCACTGATTGGACAGAAGTTCCGCAACAGGAAGTCATTCCTGCCCACTGAAGCATTGGTCCGTGGTCAGTTGATAAGAGTCTAAACTTCAGTTGTCTTTCATAGTTAAGAGACAAGATATTTTGTCGTCATTGTGGCCTAGAAGTACTGACGGCTACTCAAGGTTTTATTGAAGCTTTGATAGTTCATTTTAAACATTCTTCATTATGAGGGCTCAATGACTCACGGTGCTTGAGGAGGACATCACACACAGGTGTGATCAATAAAATTAAGTGCAATGGAGACGAGCTGTTGACGGGTTCGTAGATGGCTTTGGATTTGAGTTAACATGCGCATTCCTGTTCAACTACACTAAATGATTGTAGGGTTTGTTGTGGACACAATAATAATGAGTCATTGCGTCATGCTATCAATGACGACCCGGCGGTCAGCAGGTGAACACACGCTTCCATTGTGTTGTGGTGAATTTTAGAAGTGTTTTTGGATTTGGAAGTATTTTCTGAAATTTGTAGTTTTTTGCACTTCCAGGCCACCGTAGAAATAAGTGAAACGTTTGTTTTGTTTGATATTTCTACAATTGCAATATATAGACCAAAACAATTATTTGTAACAATTGTAACAAATTAAAAAGAAAAAAATGAAACATTTACTAAAACTATATAGAATGAAACCATTTATTTTCTGTCTGTGATATAGTTAGTCTGATTGGATGAGTAATGAAGTTGTAACTGAGCGTCTCACCCTCAGGACTCCATGTAAGATCAACCCGGCGGTGAACACGGTTTTGTCAGCGCGTAAGCTGACCAGAGAGGAAACTCCTCTGAAGAGACTACAGGAGCACCAGCAGCACCAGAAGGAAGCCGAATCTGGGAAACTCCAGGAGCAGAGCATGTACTGTAAAGCGCTGCTGCTCGGCGGAGCAACAGAGTTCTGCTTTGAGGAACTGCGTGCTGACCGCTACTTCAAGAAGAAAGCACAGGAGGGTCAGAAGGATGAATCCAGCACTGGAAACTGATCTTGAACACGAGCAACACTGTGACAAGATTGTACCTACAAATATCATGGGAGGATTGTTGATGTTTCTTGTAAATATTCATGTTACTCGGGTCAGTTGAAGACTAAAGCTATTTGGGAACTTTCTGAACTGGAGGCACTCTTTTAGATCCGTTATAAACGGAATGGGTGGACAACCCAGTTTACCCAAATGGTGCAGCAAAGGATCCATTGTTGTATTTTTTTTTTTTTTTGTCCTAATGTGAAACGCTTGTACCACTGCTTTACACACAACCTCTGTCCTTAATTCAGCTTTCTCCAGTTGCATTGTTCCCAAGAATAGTGCTTTTTATGTTTGCTGTGTTTGTACTTTTTTCTAGCTTTTTCAAACAGTGAGAAGACAAACGTCCACTGGAGTATTTTCACTGTCGTTTCAGTCTTGGTTTGAGTGAATGTTCTTTCACTTCCTGCTTCAATAAACAAGTTCAATCATTTGAAAGGGGTGTTACTTGTTTGGTTTTCTGGTTCATGCAGAATGAAACCTGCTTTTGATACATCATCTTTTGAGATATTCAAAATCATGAAACAATAATCACAAAAAACATTTCAATATCAAAATCCGCTTAATGCTGCAGTGCAGTCTCTTCAACAACTAGACCTATTGCAATAACACTTTGACCACAAGATGGAGCATTGAGTCGCTCCTTTGCTGAATCTGTCCTCAATGCAACAAGAGAAAAAGAAACTGACCATCAAAACAAGATTTACTTTTTCTCTACTACTCTTTCATAACTATTAACTCTGCAAATGAACAGTCAGTTTGACTTATGGCAGGTGGGACGGTACTGTAACTCACTACTGCTAACCAGTGTGCAGAAGTGGCAGCACATCAATCTTTCACCATTGCAGTGTAATGAGGTATTATAATTATAACAGGAATGGAAGAGGAGTGTTTATGTGGAAAAAATTAAGTTGAAAAGAAACTATCCAGAAGAAAAACTCATAAGATTCATGCATTTTTCACATCTTGGTGACATTCAGCAAAAATAATTATCAAACGAATATTGTGGCACAAGAAACTAATTTTGGATTTTAGAAAACTACATTTGAAATAATAGTTTTTTTTAAATCCACAGCATGTATTCTATCACCAGTGAGCATGACAGTGTTGCTTTTTTCCTTGTGTGAAGTGACTGAATTTAACCTGCTCCCTGCTGGCGGTTACTCTTTTATAACAACTAGTGGTCATAAATTCTGTGAGCAAATCCTGTATGTGGCTTTAAATGTTAATCATTATCCAGGAGAGGTCTCCCACAATCCCTCTGTCTGCTATCATGGGTGTAAACCTAATCTGGTGTCATGATGATGATGGGATCCACTTCACACATGAGACAGGCTTTGATGAATGACTTGGGGATTGGTGGTTGGCTCATTAGCAAGTTAAATCTACCATTTGCAGTTGTGGGCAGGAGGGGGCCTTGCTTGTCCTCAGGAGGCCTGGCAGGAGTGGAGCTGCCCTTTATTCACATGGAATCACTGAAGGAGCAGACCCTCGAGGTACAGTATATTCAAAACTCTTAAAAATAAGCTTATTAAAGACAACAGTCATGATGCTATTCAGGCACATGACCCGAAACTACACCACATGAGCAAAGACTTTACTTTGTTTCTGAATGTTTTAACGTTTTAACCTCACGAGTAGATGCATACCTAATCTACTTGTCTACATCCACGTTTTACTCTTTGGTAACTATAAACAGAGCAGAAGTGCAGCTTGCTAATTCCAGATGCACAACATTCAACAACAGAAAAATAATTACATACTAAGCGCTGATTGAAATTAAGGCTGCAATGTTACGCAACTTTGAAAATGTGCCAAGTCTGTGTAAACAGGGAAAATACATCTCTGCTGAAATACTGCTACTGCACATGTGCACCATGGCCGGTAGATGGACAATAACAACCGTGGCGGCTAGTGTCATGTCTCCCAGTCCATATTTTCTTGGGACTTGGTAGTTTTACGGTTCAGAGTCACCGCAATAACAATCCAATTCTATCGTCTGTCCATACGAATAACTGTGTACTCTCTGTAGTTAACATTTATAGCGTAATGCTTTCTGCACGCATGTGTGTGGTTTTAATACAAAAACAACCAACAGCATCCACAAGTGACCCAATGTGAAAACTGCAGTTTTCAGCATTTCTGTCTTTTCGATATAAAAGGACATTGTTTTCAAAATGTTTCTATATAAACTTTCCTCAAACCAAGATGCAAAACCGATGCATTTTCATTTGAAATATTGTTGCGTAAATGGGACCTCAAAAGAGATGGACTTAAGGCAAACTGGTTTGACTCACTACTGCCACCAAATGTACAAAGATGACATTACTTACATTTCCCCACACTGCACCTCTTACACAGTCCCCTCTGTCAACCAGCCTCTTCTCGTGTGGTGAGTTCCCATACGGTCTGCTGTACATTTCCCCCCACGACTATCACAGCAGTTGAAATTTATTCAATAAATGATAGGCAACATGATCCGCAGCCTCACCCCATCATAATATAACACGGCATAACTGCACCATAATAATGTATCCTCTCTGACACGACTGATTAAAAGCTCATCCCATGAAAGCAAGCAGCCAGCGACTCGGACAGAAAATCCATAGCTCTCCCTTCCAGCAGCGGAGACACACTACAAGCAGGCTCCCTCTCCTAATGTGCTGCAGACGGTCCCTGGGAGAAAAGCTTTTGTCCAGGCTGGTTAAGTGTGACAGACACAGCCGCTGTGTTTACAGGCTCCTCACCTATCTGCACCGCCTGCATCCATAAGCCCTGGGTAACACCAAAAGTTTCCCTGCTTTCAGTTCCAGGGATGGAGCCTCACACTGAAGTGACTATTTTCATGCACAATGGAGGAGAGTCTGCAGAATTTCAGCAGCATGCCACGTGTCCTTTTTTTTTATTGCAAACACTTGCAATGAAACCCATTTGCTTTAAGCAAAGGGACTGTTATTAAGTTATTACCCGAATGTCTCGTCGTCATCATAGTACCTTTGACATGTTGTAATTTAGATTTAGAAGACAAATAATCCAATTATGTTTTCAATTTTAACTTATTACAGATAGCTCACTGGAATCAAATCCTGTTATTTTACTAATATTACTCATACTTTATTTAATTGATCATTTATTTCTCTATTTTCAAATTCCAAGGTTGTGTCTGAATGTGCCCCATAGTTTGATTTAAATTCCAACCTTTTGGTCTGCTTTATGTCTACATGTGTTTACAAAACAACTTGCCATAGTGTAATTTTTATAAATACATAGTTTGTCTGAAAAAATAGCTTCAAATGTTTGATGCAGGTCAACTGAATTAAATATCTGCTATTGACAATACACAAGAAATAGTTAAAGGTCAAAAAGATGGAAGGAGTTAGAATAGAATAAAAATATATGATTAAAAACAAATGATGTATACTGTTAGAAAATAATGAAATGCTCAAATCGGACAATATAGAAAATGAAATATAAAAATCCAGCAACAGCCATGAAAAACAAGGCTGCCACTGACACAATGCAATGAATTTCTTAATTTATCAATATTATTATAAATATATCACTAATTCAGGCTATTCAACACAATCACAAGCAGTTTCATTGGTGCGAAACAAGAACTACACTATTATAGCTTTGTCAGTTAGACTGACATTTATTTCAGTTTTTCATTGTTTACAAACCTATAGAAATATCCTCGAAGTAAAATCAAGGACATAAAAAAAGTTTAGTCATACATATCACGTTCAAAAGTTTAATTCCCCTTATAGCAACTTTCCACAATGATTGTCATTACTTAGATCCGTTGACAATCAAAGGAGCTCCATCAAAGTTCTTCTCATCCTTTAAAAACTTCTCAGAATTTGGAGTTGTTGATGCAGTTTTGTTTAAGACTCATATGACAAAATGTTTGACTGTCAAATATACATTTTCCTTAAATCTTGTCATCAATTCTCATGTTTAATCTCATAAATTGAACCGATATATATATGGTTTTCAATTGCAGGCTCAGAAATTATGGCAGCCACATATTTGATCATGGACGACTTCCTGTCTTTATTTTTCCGAGCTGAAATAAGTTTCCATATTCAACTCTCATCAGGGTTTAGCGGCTGAGTGACGCAAGCATTTGCCCAGATTTCTGCTGTAGTTGTCTCACTCCTGCAGAATTAAAATGGCTTTATAGGTCATCTGGAAATGCCAGTGGATTGTGACAAGAAATTACATTTGGCCGTAGCTTTGCAGGCTGAACCCTGATAGTCAGGAGTGTAATCCTTACACATCCATCCTAAACAATAGAGTGAATTGAAATGCAAACAATCAAGGCAGTATCACTTAGGCATCTCCCGGGCTTTCATTTTAATGATGCTGAATGGTATTGTCATGGTAAGCCCCCCCCCATACATCACCAGCTCTGTCAGATTGCAGTCCTCTCCTGAGTAAAAGAAAACTCACCAATAATTCACATAAAACCATGTGATCAATCTTTTCTTTTTCCTCTGGGACATCCTAAAATAGAAACAAGCTTCAATAACTAGAAGCAGTTTAATATGACTTCATCTCATCTATACAATGATGTATTTAATACATGCACAAGAGGCAAGCTTCCTTTAAAAAAAAAAAATGAATAAAACAAGTTAAACTCAACATCGTGTTGAAACTATTGGTTCAATGACTTCATGAAAACATGCTGACTTCTTTCAATAATCGACATTTCAGAGCAGCACACACTCACTCAGGCTCAGCAGATTAAGTGTGGGCGATAACTCAGCCCAGCTTTTGCAAACACAACTTATATTTCTTGATCACCGCTATATTTTCTGTCTATAAATGTAACTTTCACAAGACTGTTTCATTGCTTTTGAACTCCAAAGAAATACAGAGGATAAGTCCTACGAGTCACACCAATAAATATCTGTGACAATAATGCTGACAAGTAGGAGGGATGGAGGGGGGCCGTGTGTGCCAGACCCCCAACAGGCAAATCTGTCATTGTTATGCAGATTGCTTCAGTGGAGCCTTTTTTTTTTTTTTTCACTTGACTTTTTTATTTGATACGTAAGAGGGAACATCATTATTTAAGCTTGTTATGGTGCCTTTGCAAACTGCTCCCATATCAATGTGCCATGTATTACATGTATGCCCTGAATCCAGCTCACTCTTGCAGGCAGTTTCTGGCTGACTTGACCCTAATACATTTTCCTGCTTTGTGTCTGGTCTTAGCCGCTGTATAAATTATTCAGGAAATGATTGTGGTGAAAAGAGAAGGGAACGTTTCAGTCAAATAACAAGGATTGTGGCTCAAGCCTGATCTGTAACTTCGGTTTCTCGCGCCTTCATCCACGGGGATTTTTTTTGGGTCACATTGGACTCAGAAGAGATTGTGAAGGATGAGGATTGCAGTCTTCACAGAAATAGCCCCACGCCCCCGTCATATACGTCCACATGCAACGACACCTTCTGCCATCTGCCATGCCTGACCCTGTCGCTCCGTGGATAGTGCATTTAACTTGAACAGCAGCACAGTGGGTGAACACAGCACCTCGTGCTCTCATGTCACATTATGTGTAAAGGGGGGGGGGGGGGGGAAGGTATCCCAGGTGATGAGTTGTAGAGGAGCTCTCCTCCGCTTACAGTCACTGGAAACCGGCTTGCACACACACACACACACACACACACACACACACACACACACACACACACACACACACACACACACACACACACACACACACACACACACACACACACACACACACACACACACACACACACACACACACACACACACTGTGCTATCAGTTCTTTTGCAGCCCAATGAGGGAGTGGGAGGAGGCATGGAAGGAGGGAAGTGATAAAGAGAGAGAGAAAGAGAGAGAGAGAGAGAGAGAGAGAGAGAGGGAGGGAGGCGGGAGGGAGAGCGTGTCTGTAAGAGAGTGAAAGACGGCAAGCCTGAGCAGGAGAGGGATAGAAGCAGGGGGTGGGGGGGGGTGGATGTAAGGAGCTATACGGGGCCGTGATATTCTCTCCTCCTGGATGCTGCCATTCCTTTTCATGGCTTTGTCCCTCCTTTGTACAACCCCTCCGTGTCCCCAGGAGCAGGCACCGGTACATGGATCAGCACTCAGCGGCGGAGCCGGGGATGAATCAGCCCCAACAAAGAGCCTTTGAGATGGCAGTGTGTGCTCCTGCCTGGAGGGAGGAACGCATCGGGCTTTCCCGGGCAAGCGGCAGCCTGCAGTGTGCTCTCGCTTGAGAGCCAGTCATCCTCGCCGTTGTGTGTGGAGGGAGGCTTGAGCGTGTATGTCCGTGTGTGAGTGTGTGAGTGTGTGAATGCGAGTGAGCCGTGCATAATAGTGCATGTGAGTGTGTATGTGCACATTCTCGCTTCCAATCCTTCCTGAAGGAGAGAGGCTCTCCTCTTCACTGGACGGCAAGGTAAGGTGGAATGACAGATTTTCTTTTTTTCCTTCTCATCCAACAATGATTTATCCCTTCAGAGCCTCTGTTTCCCTCCTCAACGGTGGGGTAAAGGAGGGGAGGGGGTTGGAAAAAAGGAAAAGCAGCTTAACGTCATTGATAAAGAGCAGGCGAGTGTGTGCCATCGGTAGGCATCAGCTGTGGTGGAGGAAGGAAGAGGAGATGCTGTGAGCAGAATGCAGTGCAGCCAGGTGCAGATGTGGGGGAGAAGGAGAGAGAAAAAGGGAAGCCTACATCAGAGGGGTTCGCTGGATTCATTTCGTGAGGGACTGCATCTCAAGAGAAGAGCCTTAATTCACCTTCTGCTCATCCCTCCTCCTCAAAACCCCCACATCCTTTCCCTCCCGCCGTTTTGGACGCGGCTGTCTTCAACCTCCAGGGAAAAGGAGGCATCACTTCCCAAAATGTGGCTTCACTCGACATGGATCACACCTGACAAATACAGACTCTGCCAAGTCTGCCACCGGGGACAGACGCGTCCTGTTTTTACCTCTGTGTGTGTGTGTGTGTGTGTGTGTGTGTGTGTGTGTGTGTGTGTGTGTGTGTGTGTGTGTGTGTGTGTGTGTGTGTGTGTGTGTGTGTGTGTGTGTGTGTGTGTGTGTGTGTGTGTGTGTGTGTGTGTGTGTGTGTGTGTGTGTGTGTGTGTGTGTGTGTGTGTTTAGGCTGAGGTCTCAGGTGATTCCTCCGGTCATACCAGTGCACGAGGACTCAAGCCTTTACTGTACATAAAAACTTCAAGTGGAAGGATGTGGTGGGAAAACAAGCCCGGGAGAAGGACTGGCCTGTTTGGAAAACCTGTTGTGCGAGAGCTTGCATAAATGTTGGAGGAAAGGTTTGAACGGTGCTATTTGACTCTGGATCTAAGCCATTGAGACTCAAGTAATCCAGTCAGTTCTGCAAAGGTTCGCAGCATCTCTGCTCGTCTCGTTTATTGAACAGTAAGTCCACAGTAGAGAGCGTGGAGGTTTTTGTTTTGTTGCACTATTGCACTCGTTGTTATCGGGAGCGTTCATGCACTCGCTTGCAAAAACTATTGACCCAGTGAGAGTTGTGACTGCACGTGACGTCCTTTTTCATCAACATCTGTGTGATTCACTGGAGTCAGACTCATGTATTCACTAAACGGTAAACACACTCCTCCTTATCCAAAACAGCGCACTTTACCAGGTCAGCTGTCTCAACGTGCAGTACAAGATCAGTCACATTCACTTATTCACTCACAGCATCACGCATCAATGGTGAAATCGTCAACCGTAGGAGTGAGTGTCGACTTATTCTACCAGCTGATCCACAGAGGCCCAGCAGTTACCAGTGTGATCTCCGGCCTGCCAGGTGAAGCATTTATTTGACCATTTCTTTTGTACAAAAGTGATGATGGTGTAACTGAGCCTCTGTGAAAACAACCACGTGTTTGTGTCTCAGATTACTTATTGATATTCAAGAAGGAGGGAAAGGCTCGAGGAGGTGACAGAGAAGGTCTCTCTGGTGCACACACACATTCGCAGCTGGAAATCTGCTGCATCCAGGGTCGGCTTCTCCACTCATACATGCGGACGTAGAAGCCCAAGCAGTGCGGACTCGAGCTCATGTAGTAGGAAACTGGTGGGACAGGACATGATAAGGGCCCCACATGTATGCACGCACATAAACACAGCACACAGGTGTCAGTGTTTCGTCACTGTCATCGTGTGCTCCTGTCTTTCACTCTGCTTTTGGGAATGTTCGTGTCACGTTCACGTCAGCCCACAGAAGGGGCAGCGTGCATTACCAGCTCAGCATCGTCGCCAGCGACAAGACGTCAAGCACCAGGGATTAAAAAAAGCCTCAGAGTCCAAATTAGGACACCATGACATGAGTTCCCTCTCTGGGTTTGATACAGCACCCATGCTGGGTGACACAGGCAGGGCAGCGGAGTTTGGTGCTGATTGATACCATGAAGGAATCCAAGGTTAAAAATGGCCCATGCTTTGTCCCTTGGAGCGACACGCTGAGGCCTTGGCTGAAAAAATTATAAATCAAAGCTTTCATAAGCACATGCGCGTACTGTAGAGCTCGCATCGAGTCCCAGCACATCAATAAATTAGACCCAAGAGAGAAGAGTTGGGCTGGTATCATTGGTCCAGGCTGATCATACGTTCCTATCAGGGTAGCGTCAAATTGTTCAAAGCACTTGCAAGAGCCAAGAGGATCTTTAATTAAACAGAGTGTTGGTCAGTGCTGCATTAATCTCCTGACTCTAGCTTTTAGGATACATATACGCTGCATGCGGAACCATGCTTCCTGACTTTATACTGTATTATTGTAGTGATGTTTCAGCATCCAAATAAAAGCCTCGGGACACCTAAAGTGTTGCTTTTACAATGTCATTATATTGAGGTGTCCGTAGAAGACAGAGACTATAGCTTTTACTGCGCATTGATGTCCACACTCCTCGCTGCAGGGCAGAACAAACTACTTTTCTTGTCCGCTTTCTCATCCGGGAGAATCAGTGCCATTATGTCAGACGACAGAATGATGTATACGTTCTGGTGATGCAACTTGCCTGTCCTGAAATCCCCTTTACTGTGGCTTGTTTACTGCAGAATAGCCACCCGAGATGATGGAGAAAAGAGGTTACATCTTCAGGGCTGAGTGGGCCACTTTCAGCATCGCCGTGTCCCGGAATGAGACAAAAATGCAAACGCTCATTTCGATTGCCTCAAATCTATATCCATTCATTATTTTTTGTCTTCCTTTCTTCATCTGCTCCTTTTATGTCACTGCAGCTGAGTGTCCAGACGCTCCTTTCCTCCCCCACTCTCACTCCTCCTGTCTTGACCTCTCATTTCTTGTTTCCTCCTGTCAATATTAACACAGGATGGGCAATCCTGCACAAATGTCTGCCCTTGAAGGACTGACAACCCTCATTGTTGAACCCAGGCGGGGTATTTTACCATGTGCCTTCCTTGCGCTGGCTTTTTTTCTTATTCAGAAGATGAGTAAATGACAGACAAGCTTTGTGATAGCAGAGTCTTAGAAATGCTCTGCCCCGTGACTTGAACCATCTCTGACTTCATGCGGACGTTTGAGTGAAGCCCAACACATGACGCATCGCGACGTGTTATGTGGCATTTGAAATACCCCAAGATGTGTCACTATCAATGAACTGTCTGTGCGTTAATGTGAATTCTACAAACAGAAATGCAAATGCAGAAAGGAGATCAAACTTTTCAACATTATTACAGTATTACCGCAGTTTTCACCTATATTTCCACTTTATGTGCAAGTAAACATCTTTTACATACGCTACTGTTAAAAGTATGTACTTAAACTAGTCCATAACATTCAACTCACATGCCCTTGGGTCTGCACGACATAGTGGGTTTCCCCCTGAGTGGAGCTTTTATCAAAGAAACAGCCACATCCAAGGAGTTTTTTGACCACTTAGAATAAAAACAGCAGAGTGCATCGAGAGCTGCACGTTTCTTTTTTCTCCTTCATGTCTAATACTTGTGTATATCTCTTTATATCTTGTTCATCCAAATAGTTGTAGTGTGGTTCACATTAGTCCCCTCTGTAAAAGGAGTGGCACTACTAAATTAGTTATTGAATATAAAAACATACTAGTCACATGGTACACTCCATTCCATTTTTTTAATCTCTCTCACTCACTTACTGTGAAGTTTTGATAATATACCGTAATCGTAATTATTGTGGTATTGCTGTAACGAGGGATACATTTTCAGCAGCCATGCAGAATTTGGCCAAACACCTGTTCTTAAAAGAAAGAAGCATGATGAACAAATGACAACGCAACCATGCAGCTATGATAAAGATAGCCAGCACAGAGAGCAGCTCTTTTGCTGTTGTGATGTATGACAGATGTATCAGTGACGATAACCCACTTTTTTCTAGCAATAGTTCCATTTGTAATATTTTAAACAAGATCAGTTCTAATGTAGGAACTAAAACAGGAGATCATCAAAGTAACTGCACTTCATCCCTGAACTCAGGACGGAAAATGTTTGCAAAAGTCTTTGATACATTTGTCTTGATTTTAAAGTGCTGCACTTTTCAGCCACATCTGTGCACTGGGGTGTGTTCAAGAAGAAGATGCGTGCGACTCTCCACCACTCCTTATACTTCGAGTGCTTTGTCGTGCATGATGTATCAGACCAGTAGCATGAAATATGCAACGCGGCATCGTGTTATTCCATGTCGTTGAATTGTAGCTTATTACGTCACATGTCGTCTTCCATTGTCAGTCTGTTCGTGTCTGCAGAGGTGACTTCAAAGAGAAAGCAGACATCAACTTAAATCATAAACACTGCGATTGTACTGTCCAGTCACGCCTTCTACCTTTTTTCATGCCATCACATGGTGTGTGTGTGTGTGTGTGTGTGTGTGGTGAGTCAGGTGGTCATCGCTTTTTTGCGCTTTGTAACACACACACACACACACACACACACACACACACACACACACACACACACACACACACACACACACACACACACACACACACACACACACACACACACACACACACACACTTAACCACCACCTCCTCTTCCCCCCCTCTTGAGAGGCAGTCTCATTACACTCAAAGGGCAAAACGGTCATCATAATGAAGCTGATAGAAGAGCAATCTTTAAGTCCTCCACGCTGCACTGCAGAATCCAAAAACAGCAGTTAAGTCTGTGATGTTATCTAGCCACTATGAAGTAGACATGGGCCTCCTGTAATTCAGTCCGGCTGGATTATGCTTATGCATGCATTGACAAACACAAAAAGAGGATTACTTCTTCTCTATCATCTCCCACCCTCACCTCACTATTTGACATGAATCCCACACAAAATAAACATGCGTCTGGTGAAAGAGAGGTGGGGGGGGGGGGGTTGATGTGTCCTAAAATTAGATCAGTGAAAGACTGAAAACCATGCTAATCCTGCGAGCACAGTCACCTGCACATTTACTACATTTCTGCATGCATGCCAACGAAGAGATAGAAACAGAAATCAGGGCAAATAGGGAGAAAAAAAATCATTCAACAGAGCTGAGAGCACTAACATCGAGCAAATCCAATATCTCTCTTATCTCCCGATCCCCTCCCACTCAACCACAACTCCTGCTCGGGGGTGATCTGAACATGAGAGGAAGGCGAGCATACCCACTTCTCCTTTGTCATGTTGTCCGAGGGGAACGCATGGGTAGCCTGGTTGACGTTCTGCATGAGAGGCCGAGCCACTCTGCCAGGTGAAGCATCTCCGTCCAGTCAGGGGTAAGGCTTTGATTTGATGTTTATTCATCCTTAATCAGGATGAAGTAGGAAATGAGGCCTATTTATGCGATTCCCTATGTTGCTTTTCCCTGTTTATACAGATTTACTGCAAATATCTTGCTCTTGGTTTCATGTGTAGTTTTTAGGTCATGCATTTGGATCAATGCGTTTTGTTACTCCTCTGCAGAGTTGAAGAGATTGAAATACCTAATGTTGCACAGTTTTTTTTTTTGTAGTGACCTCATCCTTCCTGGCTCTCCGTATCCCTGACAGTAGCTGGCTGAGTTTTGCCTCACCACTTTGATAGATTCAAGACAAGCCACTGAGGCATAGGGTCAAGTCCCTACAGTTTTCCAGGATGTGACCAGAAAGCAAGATCGTGCTCTGTGCAAGTTCAGCTCTGCTCACCGATCTGTAGGACTGACTTAGAAATCAATAGCATATTGTTATCAAGACAGTCATGAGCTTGGCAGAGTCGGAGGGGTCATTGTGAGGCCAGTTGCATGTGATTAAAGCTTGTGAATCAATAAGTACATCAACTTATTAGATCATTTTGCGCAGGCATGAATGAACAAATTGTATGTATATGGTGTGACTGTGTGTGTTTCTACTTCTCTGTAATATAACAGCAGTTAGTCAGAGTCCCTCCAGTGATCAAGAATGAATAATGAATATTGTGTTATGTTTTGTTCTCTGTTGCATTGAACTGATGAAACTTGAAGTAGCAAAAGCCGACTGCCCTACTTGTGTTGGTATCGCCCCGTAATTGCTGGCACTGGAGGACTGTAAACAGTTTGCATTTTACTCCTGAGCAAATATTGATCAATCCGCTGGTGAAAGAATACATGGGTGTAAACGTATAAATATTTGTTCAGGCAATACCAACATCTGCATACCAAACAGACGTTTAAGCAAGCAGCTCTCGTTTAGTGGAATAAGACGAGCGATCGCAATCTCCTGCTTTGCTGCTTGCCTCTTTTTTCTTTTTCCATGCATTTGTTATTCAGAAAAAGGGAGACACAATTGGCAGTTAAAAGGCTTTCTGTGTTTGTCGAAAGGAAACTAGGTCTCTGTCTTGAGAATATATCCAGGTCTGACTCTAATCTCAGCCCCAACTCTTCTTTCCCCACCTCGTGAGAGCCCTCACACCATAATGTCCCTGTCAGATGAAATTAAAGTCCTTCCCAGCGCCACATTATGTACATACACAGGGAGAGCAGCGAGTGATACGTTTATGCAACACTTAGCATATTAGCCTTGTGATTAAATTATCCTTGCAGGGTGACACATCTTCCCAAGCTGTATTCCTCCCCCTCCACCCTCCCTCCCTCTCTCTCTCTCTCATTCTGACCCCACATTCTTATAATGAGGCGGGCTTAGCTGATGTGACCAGCGGGCTTGACCTCCTTTTACCCTCCAGTGATGCGGCGGGGGCGAGTGGTACGGGTGAGCCACCAATACTACATCTCATAACAGGCGTCGTTGATGCCGATTAGAGCCGTGCTGCTCTGAGGGCGGAGGTGGAGAGAGGAAAGGCTCCCAGCGTGATCGCCTGCTGGGTTGTGGAGGGCTGCAAAACTCATTTCCTCAGCTCCCACCATTTCACAGTGCATGATGGGAGATGGTATCTGTAATTCTCAGGGCACCTTGCAGGCCGCTGCATTGGCCATATAATTCAGGGCACCGGTCTTCTAGAACAAACAAGAGTCCTGTGAGGCTCTGCGGGGATATAAAAGTGCCTCATGGTCATATCAGCATCCCAACACATGCGCAGTGATAAAGCTGATGTTAAGCTTCATAATGTCGACAACGTTATCCATCTTTTAGTGTGTCAATGTGTTGGAATCAAGGGCATTTGTATTTCTTGTTTCGATGATAAAACATGTAGAGGAGCAAGCTCTAAATCCTGTTATGGTATCAAAACATTGACTTGATCAATCCATCCATCCATCCATCCATCCATCCATCCATCCATCCATCCATCCATCCATCCATCCATCCATCCATCCATCCATCCATCTATCCATCCATCCATTCATACATACATACATACATACATACATACATACATACATACATACATACATACATACATACATACATACATACATACATACATACATCTTCTATAGCACTTTATCTTGCACAAACTATAAAACTGAAGATGGTTAACTTGGGTGTGCACCCTGTTATAGGGTTAACAAATTGAAAATACAACCCTAAGAAAGTATCAGACCTTTAACTATCAGTCTACCTCTGACAGTTTCACTGGAAATATGGATTACTAATAACTAAATTTGCCTCACAAGCACTACTGCAAAGAATGCATTATAAATTACAGTACTGCAACACCACATCGTTTGACTAGTGTGATGACTCTGCATGCCAACATAAACTTTCTCGCCGCTGTCTCTCTCTGTCTCTCTCACTGGGTTGCCTTTATAAATCTACCGGCTGCCTTTGTGCTCTTGCCGCTTCTTCTTTCCATCACTCATCCATTATAAAGTTTATTTCGAGAATAGTGTTATGTTATAGTGGAGAGCTTGTATTTGAAAAGACCAGACTTTAATAATGACTGATTAACTCAGACAGACTGAACGTAATGGGTGAATCAGACATTAGTTTGCAGACCGTACTAATACCCCGGCTAATGCCTTGAGTAGTATGACTGTGTGCACACTATTGAGCAACAACTCAGCAAGAATGGACTTGCTATTTTTCCTCATAAAGACAGATTTTCTTGTGAAGAAGCTCCATTTCTTTTTTTGTAAAAGTCAGTAGCGACTGCATTTGACTGCATTTGACTGCATTCATATGAATCTCAAGATGATTCACAAGTGCCACTTTTTGATCTGCGCAAACAAAAGTATCGCTGGTATTTGGTCATGAACCAGAGAGGAAAGTTCACATAGGAATTGACTCCCAATGAGGAATAATCGAAGCCTCGCACTTCCTCTAAGAACTAGAGAAGTAGTATTAAGTCAGCAAAATAATTATGAACTGGCCTCAGTGAACCATTCATCTATTATTGGGGTCTGAAATTGAAAGTAGTGAGTTGGCCTGGGAATCTGCTCGCGTGGCTTGTCAGGACGTCCTTCGTGCTGCAAGCTACATAAAACAGCATTAATACCAATCGCGAGACTTAAATGTGAGTGATTATCTCACCGTACAGCTGTGCAGCTGAGGAAATGAGATGTAATGCATTTAATTATTTCCCTCCACTTGAATGTAAAAATAAAGCTGAACGTACAGCAAAGCAGAGCTCGTGAGTCGCCAAATGCAGAACCATCAGTCCAAAGATTAAGTGGTTGCCCTCGCTGCAATCAAGGGCACGCAAGCTGCTAATTAGGATGGGATATGAAAGAGCTATAAAAGGGGTTATGAAGGATAGCCTGCCATGGTTTATTTGTGTTTGTATGTTTGTGTGTGCACAAATGTGTGTTTGTGTGTGTGTTGTACTCGTCCCGCTAATGCGCTGAAAGCCTGTGGGTGCTGGACAGCGCGGCCGAGCGCTCATCAGCGAAAGGGCACAGAGAATGAATAAGCCCTAATTGACCAGATATTCTTCAATGCACATGTGCTTACAAATGCATCTGCTCTCCTTGAAGCACCTCTTAGTGGCGCATGCTTGCGACAGCCAGAAGGGCAACGCGGGGCGTCCGTGAGAGACAGTTCAATAATCCCCCCCCCATGTGGACGGAATATCTGTTGGTAGATTTTATTTGCATATGCCAGGCCAGGAAGAGGAAGGTTGTCTGTGACAGACATCATCCTTTTAATCAACTAAGAGATTTGCTTATGTTCAAATGTCACTGTTGCTTGAACACGCTCTACAATTCATTTAAAGTTCGACACATCTTTTTTTTCTCCACAGGCACATTGTGAAGCGGGCAGGCTGTCGCCTCTCTGGAGTTGAGGATGTTTCGCAAAAAGAAAAAGAAGAGGCCTGAGATATCAACGCCCAAGAACTTTGAGCATCGCGTCCACACCTCGTTTGATGCGAAGCGCGGCTGCTTCGTGGGCCTGCCGACACAATGGCACAGCTTGATAGAGAACTTGCGGAGGCCCAAACCCATGGTGGACCCATCCAGGATCACAGAGGTGGAACTGAGGCCAAAGAAGGTACACCAGTTTATGCTTTCTACTCTTTGCTGAGTTGTACCAAGGTGTGCGTGGGTCACCTTGTTTGCCCTGTGATGGACTGAAGAACTGTCCAGGGTGTATCCTGCCCTGGTCCATAGTTAGCTGGGATTGGAACCAGCGTCCCACGGTCCTGCATGGGTCATACCAGTGCTGTGATGGATGGATGCTTTTATAATGACACTTGACGTTCTTATCAAGCAGTGATGCTTTGTCAATCTAAATGTTCAATCCCCAATTTGTGAATGAAGATTATCTGCCAGTTTTATCAATAAAGACATTCCCAACTCTGCAAAGAGATTCTGCTGTCCCATAAACTGCCATAATCCTCTAATGACAATTGGTCCCATCACTATCTTTTTGCTTTCTGATCTACCATGGGTCTCGGCTAATGACCCTGCTGTATACACTGACTGTACGATGTTGAATACTCACAGGGGCCGCAAGATTTATTACACTACGCAGGCAATTAATAACAGTCTATGGTGCCTTCCTGCAGATGTCGAGTCGAAGGGATAAAAAGTGCAGGTACAGCAATAGGAAACGCCAGTGAGTGATAAAGGCTGCAAATCTCAAGAATTCTACACTTCAGTGCTTTTTATGGCCCTCCAGAAAAAAAAAATTATAATACAGGAAACACAGTTTCATTAACTTTGTGACGTAATCAGGCAAAATTAGATCCGTCCTGTCAGCATTTATGCCAGAGTTATAATTTTATTTGCATCGTCAATATCAGCCCAATACGAGTTTTATGTTACCTCGGAAAGCAGAGGATCCAAAACAACGATAAAAACTGAGTGGAAAATGCAGCACGTGTCTAAGGAGGACGATTTAATGTCTGCAAAAACAAAGTCATTTCCAACTATCGTCATTGCATTCACTAGGAAAACAATATCTCACCACAGTCATTATCACTTGCCAGTTTCTCTCCTGAGAGAAGCGACAGTAGGTGAGATGTCATCTGACCTCTACCCCCTCCGTGCAGATATAATGGCACCGAGCCAGAGAAACAGGAGAGCCTGTTGACTGACTGCGAGCTGAACATGACTCCACCCTGGGACAGATTAATAAACCACCTTCATACTGAGACCAACACTATTCTGGCAAACACTCCATAATTCGACGTTGGGACAAGTTCAGGCCATTTCTTTCTTCTTTTTTGTATTTTTTCACCTGCCAACTATACATACCATTCAAAATATTATGAGAGCAGCTATGTGCTGAGGTGAAAAAAGTCATGGCAATTTGTAGTCCGGTGCCTCTATTGTATTACTACAGTAATTAGAAGTACTCAATAATAGTAGTTCAATATTGGCCCCCCGAAACTTAAACCATTGGATATTTTATGGTATGCTACATATATGTGTAACAATAATCTCTCTCAGCGCACAGTGATAACATTATTACTTTGAGTTTATTAGAGGGGACTCAGTTTGCTGCCACAGTCCAAAAACATGTATTTGGAGCCAATCGATTAATCCAATTACCCTTCAGTGTGAATGTGAGTGTGTGTGACTTTCTGTTTGTCCTGTGATGGACTGGTGACCTGTCCGCAGTGTACTCTGCCTTCATTTATAGCTCCAGGGACCATAAATTAGTTAATGGTGTCATAGAAGATGGATGGATGTTGGATGGTATTGTGAATGGCAGGCATTTGATTCACTTCACTTGTGTAAAATATTTACTGTTAAAGCTGTTAAAAGAACACTATGATAGAGAAATGAATGGTGGGCATGTTTTCTGTTAAAACAATATTATTATTGGCTCCAGAAGTGCAACTGAAATGTGGACATTTGATTTCAAAAGAACAGAAGTATATTACATGATGCAAAATACCCTGAAGTATGAGTGAAAACAAAATACCTAATGATAGCATTGTGGGTGTTGATAATTCATTAATTGCACCTCTGGTTGTTTGTTTTACAGTATCTGCAACAGTAGCACATTTGTTTGTGCTCTATCTTTGCAGTGTGACTCTGACAACATGTGCCTGGTGTATTCGTCAGTGTATTGTTGAAGTGAGCCTCAAGGGACATGATTTAAAGTCACTGTCTTTGAAGAATGACAAAGATGTCCTTTTCAGATTCCAGAGTCTAA